>NC_045161.1:4488777-4526277 GCF_900700415.2 Clupea harengus | reverse complement strand
ATTGAGGTTGGAGTGCAGATGATAAGACCCCTGCCGCAGCAGTCTGTGTCCGGTCCCCCTCTGCTCTCTGTGGCCCTGCAGTAAATGATATACCTCATGGTGTAAATATGGAACTCGTATTTCACTGAAATTTTGAAAGCATATTAGTGTTATCCAGGCCCCTCAGGCAATTGGTCTTTTATGCGTCCCGATCTGCAGATTATATTAAGTGGAATTTGGACCCTCGTATCTCTTGTAGAATGGCGTGGACGGCAAAACTCATATGAATATGTTAATTTTTTGTGTATGGGAAAATCTCCCTATTTGGGGCGAAAGAAAGAATAAACTAATCCCTTTCGAGATCTTAAACTTAAAATTCAGATTGGCACGGACGTTATTTAGTATCCATTTTTTTCCCCTCTTCAGAAATGAAAATATGATAAATGTTATTTAAATTTTATTTCAGAAAATCACAGCTGATAAAAAGTCATTTATTTCAGAAAATGTGGAACATCAGGGCCTTCATAAAGCTTCTGTCAGATGATTAAAAAATATATATTATAAATGTAATCCCTTCTGGTGCAAGTGATAATTGTTGTTAAAATAAAACATTCCACATATTTACCGCCTAACCCTGTTTATGTTTCTGCACACATTTGGACTCTTTTAAAATGTAATTAACACAAATGAATTAAACTTACTAAATGCGTTTGATTCATAATATTCCTATTAACAGTGAGCATTCTGAAAACATTTAATGCTTTAAATAAGAGGGCTTTTAGTTCTGCATGTTGTTTACCAAATTCTTTAAGAACAACTCATTCAATTTTCATTTTCCCTATCTATTACCTCTTTATTTTCTCTGAGCTTTTCATCTCCTCAGAGTTCAGTGTTTTCAGTAAATGGTTTAATTACTTTACAAATGCATTAAACTGATACAATATTTATCAGCCATGGATGATAGCTCCCTCATGGGAGGTTACTCGGGGAAAATTATTTATTTTACTCTTATCAAGTCATTTAATTGCTGTCATTGTTTCAGGGAAAGAAGGACTGATAAGTGTTTGAGTAAAAAACCATGAAGTTCTCAGCCATGTGCTTTGAATGTTCAGCGCAGGCCTTCCATATATGAGCTTGGCCTGCGCTGGGAAGCGCAGTTCAGTGCAGCAGAGACAATATTTAGCAAATGCTGCCTTTGCTGTTTAACAGATAATTTGAAAAATGCCTCAGCAAATTATCAAAATTTAATTAGCAATATAAATGCCAGAAGGGGCACATTATGTGCAATTGTCTTGCTATCTTTACGGAAATTAGTCTTTTTAAATGAATTTGCTACATTAATCATCTTAAAAATATTTTTGATCACTGAATTAATAGTTTTCCATCCTGTTTTTAGGTATTCATTGACATAGGTGATTGCCTCTTAATTACTACACCGGCCTCCTCCTATTCACTCTTATTAATTCATGTTTTCTGGCGCAGTCCCAAAAGGCAGACTCGCCCTATATCTTCTAATTACTTCTGTAATTGAATTTGCTCACTGTTTCTTGGCTAGTTTTTTAAGTGACTGTTTGTTCCAAGGTTTATTGTGTCTTTGTATGTCAGCCCTCTGCTGACAGAACAAGTGGCGCCTCTTTTCTCATTCTGCATTAATTTTCCAGCGCCTGCCCCCCTCCCCCCCCCTCCCCTCTCTCTCTCTTCTTCTGCCTCTTTTTTAAAATAATTTATTAATACCTGTGTTTCTCTCACTCAGATTCGCCACGTGAACACTACAACCAGGGTGGCAAAAGGGGGAGGGGGAAATTAATTAATTAGGAGCGCTGAAACAATTACCCTGGGCCACCTTCATTCAGTGTATGGCTCGACCCTCCACGGTTTTGAGAAGTGCCTCGTAAAGATGCTTGAAGCAGGGGATGGGAAGACTCTGCTCTCTCTCTCATGAGTCCTATGCTGTTTACAGACTAATGCTACATTTACGGCACCTGTCAATAAAAAAAAAAAAAAAAATCTCCTAACCACATGAACAAATTTATTGAACTCCTGTCAAATATGCTGTCCATGCATGCTGGTTAAATTTCTCTTCAGCCAAGATTCCTTCCATTTCCCTAAAATGGGACCAAATGTGCGATACGCGTCCTGAGGGCATTTCAGAGGTGCATCCAAGCCTGTGCACATATTTCCCTCCGCCGCCACCGCCACCGCCGTCGTCGCCGCCACCGCTGCTGGCCTGTTCGAATGAGCGGGATTAATGTGGTAATTGAAAGCCTTGTGTGAAAATGCACCAGAGAAGCGCCGGCTCCGCAGACGTGCACTTAGGAGGAGGCTGAAGACGAGGAGATGCGCGGTGCAGGGGGTTCGGGACGCACGCAGACACACGGAGAGAAAGCCCAGCCCTGTCCAGCTCAAGCCCAGCGCGCCGGGGCCCTCGTGCCTGGCTGAGTGGACACTCACCTCGCTCCTCTTATCTGGGCCTATCGGGGGCCTCTGGGGCCACTGAGCTCTGATGGGCCTGTAGGGCTCATTGTCCACGTGTCAGAGGCCATTATCCGGCCAATTCGCCTGAAAATTCTTCCCTCAGTTTGACAGTGCGTCTTTGAGAAAACTTTGCCCCTCCACCCCCTGTTTCCCATTGATTTATTTTCCTTTGCCCACTCCTATCTCCCCCAGTCCTTTGTTTCCTTATCGTGGCTTCAGGTTATTATGTGCAAAGTATTGACAGGACTAGGAGGCCCGTTGGTCGATGGAGAGCTAATGCATCCGTAATCCTGCCTTTGTTATGGCGGAATGTTTTGGTCGAGTCTCCGATGGGGAGTGAGGTGCAAAGCTGTTGATCCCAGGTTTTTTTTTTTTTTTCCTTATTTTGTTAGGAAGCCCATCCATCAATCAAAGCAGGGACCATCTGACTCCTGAATGACATCGGGACTCGGCTGAAGAAATTTGATAACGGCGTATTGTCAGACGGCTCCCCTCACTTATTTTTTTTGATAAGAAATACATTTGACTGAGCCAGATAAGCGTGTGAGGGGTAAGGGCTTTAGGATAGAGAGGGTGACACACATGCCACAAGAGACTCTGTTTTTCTCTCTCTCTGTCTCTCTCCCCCTCTGCCTTGAGAGCTTTGGTGTAAATGATACTTTTTTGGCAAACAACACAAACACAGATTCAAAAGCATGCAGCAACACACTTGTAGCGGATATGCCAGGATTATTTAATAAGATGCCAGATAGTAACGACATTCCCTATTGGGGTTTTCTGGAATCGTGAACACAGCACCAGGAATGGTGATGGTGAGGTGGAATGTAATGCCTTATTTTGTAATGGGTTTAAGGGCATGGCACATTGTCACGCTCTGCAGAGAGGCATTGTATGGGACGCTATCTATGCAGGCACTTTGTGTAATGTCCCCAGATATCTACAGTCAACAGCTACTCAAACATGAGCAAACAGGAAATGCAGTGCATATAGCCGGAGCGGCTCTGCCTGGTGCTCCCATTTAAAACCATCTCCCTGTAAATCAGTAGAGAGAGGGGGGGAGAAAGAGATGGACCTACATTCATGAAATAGGATGATAACTGTACGGCATGTTTTGACTTTTAAACCAGGTAGAGTGTTATGTTTACGTACGTGTATTTGTTATATTTGATGAGTGCATAAAATGTTTTAGATCATTGATACTTTAGCATTGTTAAGATTTTTTTTATTTCCAAAATTATTTTATTATTTTATTCTTAGTATATAAATTACACGTGAATAAATGTGAAAATTCATTCTTTAAACTGTGTGGACGTTTATTGTGGAATTTTCAGAATTGTAATTTGTAACCAATGAAAAAGGGAAGAAAGAGAGTGCTCACACAGTGGACCAAATCCATCTTCAGAAGTTCAGGGACTCTGACCTATAAAAAAACGATTTCAGAGAAAAGCTCAAGAAAGACTGAAATTACCAGAGGGCAAGAAAATGGACGTTATTGTGACCCATGCATTAACACACCGTATGATTAAGTTAGTTTTTGTGCCTGTAATGACTAGAGGGCTAAAGAGTCAGGAAAGGGAAAAAAAAATCAATGTAAGAATGCCACAGATTAGCTTGACAAATT
Source organism: Clupea harengus (assembly GCF_900700415.2). Taxonomy (NCBI): domain Eukaryota; kingdom Metazoa; phylum Chordata; class Actinopteri; order Clupeiformes; family Clupeidae; genus Clupea; species Clupea harengus. Next base: position 4,522,202 of record NC_045161.1, on the reverse strand, counting down.
ACATGCGGCTGGCTAACCCATTGTACAGTATGGGCCGTATATTCTAAAGAAGAAGTCACAAGATGGAGCTGCCAAATGGCGAATGGACTTCAAGATCATTTTTATTGATTTTGCACAAACATCAATGGGGGAATTGGGGTAGTCCTTACGAGCCTGGGCCTTGGATGTGTGTCAGTGGAGGCCCCAACACCTCTGAGATGGACAGATGTCATTGTTCTTCTCCATGACATATCGCTCTCGAATCAGAACCGCTTCACTGGGGAGAGAGCTACCCCCAACAAAACATGTTTGTTTCTCCAAGAAAAGGAATGCTGTTATGTTGAACCAACGGCAGTTTTCGTCTCAGAAAAAAAAAAAAAAAAACATTTGTAGAAGCATTTGTGATGGGAATTTCTGTAATTTATTAAAAGGGTATCCAAATAAGACCTTGCTTTCATCAAAATAAAAAATAAATTCTTCATCGCTGAGAGCCCATGCTGGGTGTAAAATGATCAGAAAAACATTCCGGGTTATGCATTATGGGAAATAACACTGGAGGAATGACCCAGTAGCACCATTATTTCACTTCCCAGGCGTAGAGGAAGAGATCAAACATATCATTAAACAATACAAAGAAAGCAGGGACTCCACTTATGTTTTATCCAAGCAGTGCCTGCTGTAAAATGTCCAACACAAGAAAGAGCACTTTCCCTATTAATACTAATCTACCCTGACATCGGCTTGTTTGAACTTCACAGCAATACAAAGAGGCACACACACACACACACACACACACACACACACACATATGCACACGCACACATACACACGCACACATACATACACACGCACACACAAACACAGACGTGTAATGTGATAACAGCTGGCAGCATGTGATCATATGATTCTATTAGCATGTATCTGTGGCGGAGTCTTACATGGCAGCATTAGGCATGACAGATGTTAACAGTGGGAGGTAAAGGGGCTGTCAGCATAGCTCTCTTCCTAACAATGTGCACACACACACACACACACACACACACACACACACACACACACACACACACACACACACACACACACACACACACACACAGACACACACACACAGACACACACACACACACACACACACACACACACACACACACACACACAGCGAGAGAGAGACGCACACAGACAGTCTCACCACAGACACACTAGCACACAGGGAAGGCAGATGTTGCTAACTGTTGCATGCACTTGCCGTCCGTCTGTGTTGTGTTTTTTTATTGTGCCATTTAAGGGAGCACTTGGCTAAGCCAGGTCTTTCCCATGGAGATCCCGCTGCAATTACCCAGATGCCACTGGGAACGCATCTCTTAGGCCTCCTAGAACTCCGAGCTCTATTTGCTGTTCACAGCCAAGCAAACAGCAATGATTTATCTTCCCGAGGTCCCGACGCCATTTATGGGCTAGTTGTGAAATTCTACAACTAGTGTTTAAACAAGAGGGAAGAAAGCCCAGGACGGAGAAATGTGTGTCAAGTCACGGCTTGTCTGGTGTAGGGGGGGTTTGGTTGTCTGAGACCTCCCTGGTGTTCCCACATTAGACAGAGTGTGTGATGTTCCTGTGGTGAGGGGTGAGGGAGGATGACTGTATGCACTCTGTAAATGTGGAGATACTCTGCTCACCGTGACTGGAGATCAGGTTTTCCCTTACTGTTGCTGTCTCTAAACCTGTCATATTGGTGTATGAACTGAGATTTTTGTTCACATTCTTTATATGTATAGTTTTAGATTTTGTCTCTTTTGGTTCGTAATTCTGAGTTTTGAGGTATCATGGCATTCACTCAAATCCAGTGTTTCCATGTTCAACTCTTTTGGTGTTTTCAATGCATAGGATTTTATGTAAAAATCAAGAATTAATTGAAATACCAGTAAATTGAGTAAAAAATATATATTTTTTCTTTATACATTTAAAATGACTTCCAAGAACAGAGAAGACATTTTTTATCGCCGTAGTAATAAACATCACAAATGTCTCCCATTCTGTCTGTCTGAAAGAGCTGTGGTATATTTGTCACTTGATCTGTGGAATAAGTGCCAGCCAATCTTATTGTCGGCCCTTTCATGGAGACCAAAAAAAGAATTGATTTTCACATCCACCAGGGACTGGTCTTTATTTTTCCAGATTCCCTCTGCTTTTGCAAAGTCCACCACAAGATAGCCGTATTGATCCAGTGCTCTGGACTGCCATCAAAACAAAGCTTTTCCACCTCTATCAAAGGCAGCAGCTCAGCCCTTCAGAAGCTCTTCCAGGAGCCGCTGTCTGGGGGTTACGTCTATCTCCTTCTGGCCAGGACGGATGGACTGGGTCTGTCCGGGCCACTGTAGCCCAGTGGCCCGGTTGCCAGCTAGGCCGGTAGATGCGGGACAGCCGACAGGACAGGCCCCGGTCTGTCCAATAAAGACCCTCAGACTCATGCCCTGCTTATTAGGTGCATTTCAGTTCAGGCAGACAGTAGGGGTTTTCAGTATCTAAAAGGTACACAGTTAGACTTTTATAGTTTTAAGATACGGTTGGTTTCCAGTGCAGATCTGGAGTCTGGAGAAGAGATTCCCATGCAGAAACGGCCAGCGCAGTTCAGTAATGATGACAAGGCGAGTGTCACATGTTAGGCTTGTGGGCCTTGTGCGTAGGCGTTGCCATGAGAACATCCTAAACAAGAAAACATTTGCTATGGTTTTGGGATCACTGTTTGTGTGATCTCCAGTAAACGGATCTGATGACTGAGGTGGTAGTCCAACGTAGCTGTATCTGCTTGCTAGTGTAGAGCACTGATTATCTCATTACCTGTCTGTATGGAAAATGAACCTGTGGTTCAAGGCCTGGCCAAACCTGAGCGAGTAACTGAGAGATAATCATTCGGTCATGTTCCTCCGGTACACTACAAGCTATCACTCACAGCTAGGCATGTCAAGGGAGTCTTAGAGGTATCATCCCACAGTATGATGCTTATAGGTGTCTTGGTTTGATTCTAAATTACTCTCCACACTTAATTACAGGGGATGAGGAGAACGCCTCATTTCTCTTTGTTATAGGCTAAGCTTTCAGTAATCCCAAACAAAAGGGGCTAGATCTGGAAGCTATAGGATTTGCTGGCGGGATTATAGTCTGGTGGATAATGATGTGCAGTCAGCAGAAGCAAAGCTTTATTTTAATTCAAATTGGCCGGTAAACAAAATCCACTGGTATGTCTAGTGGTGAGAATAACTGTCTAGTAAGCACTGTGACAGCGCATCAACGGTTTTGCCACTTTGGCTGGATCTATTATGGGTATTATGGTGAGCAGGTATTCTGGTATCTAATGGGACTCTGCTATCTATTCAGTGTGATTGTTGGTACATGGCCACTGTCCATGTGAGGTCTTTCTGTATGTCACCGCTGTTTGCAGATTCTCCCCCATGGCATTTGTAGATGACATCATTTGGCTTATAGTCTCATCTTCTGCTCTTTGGTTCATTGAGATGCAGGTTAGTTAATGTTGGGATTGAAGCAAACATTTCATAGCAAAGTGTGTTTTTATTGGCTGTATTTCTTGTAGATAGTTTATTACAATTGTTGTCTCTTATATCCGTCGTGTCACAAGTTCCCCAAATAAAATGAAGTGAAGATGAAACTATATTGTATATTTATATTTATATTTATATTTATAAATTAGTATTCATAGTAGTGTATCATAGTAAACTGAAGCAAACCAGTGACCATATCAATCTTAGGAGGTCAAGCATATATAATGCTGTGATGAAAGGCTTCAGCTGTTGTGTAAGCTGTTTAGGATATGTGAAGGATGACTGCTTGATTGGATTTGCACATAGCAACACATGATTCTACACATGGATTTAATAAGAACATCGACTGAAAATGTGTTTTTACAACATACACGCTGAGCCGGATGTCAAAGATAGTACTGATATTTGCATATCTCTTTTGTTTTTGGCATTGTTCACACACTACCTGACTCTTTATGTTTGAAGAATGTGAAAGACTAACATGTTGTTCTTGTGTTATGATGTTACATGTCGCACAATACTGGACCTACCATGTGACCTACAATATTATTAGTAGGTTATTTACTGTGTGGTGACTCATGTGCAGGCAGCAATAAAAATGTGTGTGTTAATAGTTAAACCTGCTGTGTTTGCAGGCTAAGAATCCATGCTAACCTAAGGCTTTGCTCTCCATATTTTCCTGTCAGATTCTTTTTAATTGAGCTGAACTGAAGCGCAAGAAGATGTGCAAATATAAGACATATGTTCTTTGTTCCCTATTTACTCTGCTGCCGATTTGTAATCAGGTCTTTTGTGCAGTGCTGGAAGTTGGACAGCCTGTTTTTCCTCCTTTCCTCCACGTTTGTGCTGATAAATGGAGGGCTGTTTTAATTAAACTCTTGAAAAAGCCATATTTGAACGCAAAAAGAGCAAACATTAATGGATTTTTAGAATCGTAGACTTGGGGGGAGGATGTGGATGTGATCAGGGTGAGCGATGGGTCATATTGCTGTACATTACAGAGACTGCACATCTACAAAAGGTGGTAATGAATTGAGAAATGTTTCTTCTTTTATTAGTTTAGGTCAAACTCATCCTCTGCATGGGGAGTGAGAGAAAGAAATGATATGTTATGCATTGTCACACAATGACCCTACCTGGCCCTCAGAGATACACACAATGTGTTAAATTAACGGGTACATGGGCACATATAGATTAATGAAAGTATTTTTTTTTTTTGTTAGAGTTAGCATCCCTTTGCCTTTACATTTTGTATTTCAAGATGATTCAATGACCAACAGACCTATTGTAATTCTGTAATATCATAAATAAATATAAACACTTTAATACAGAACATTACTATAACCGACTCTATGCTCTATCAAAGTCATAATTCAGATTTTTTCAGACAGAGAGTAGAGTAAGGTAAGCAGCATATAAATGACCACCATACGTCTCATTCATTTAGGCACCATTCCAAACTGATTCTAAACTCCCTGGAAACTATTTTTACCTGACACCTCACACACATACACCACAATTAGCCTCAGCACGCTTCACGCAGGAACCACCAATTACAACTAAAATGGGTCAAACTTGGTACGTTTAAAAAAGAAACCCTCCCGTCTCTGAAACATGTTTGTTGTTTACTCTGTGTGCCCGTTGAGAAGGCCTCATGTGCACAGGGAGATGGTGAAGGGGTGGCCTCCTCTTCCTCCTCTTCCTCGCTGTGATGAGGGGACAGTCCCTCTGGGGCCCCTGGGTGTCTCCTGCGCTGGCTGGCTGCTGCGTGGTACGGGTGAATCCCTTCGCTCTCCGTCAATCCCGCGGTGGAGCGCAGGCAGGAGGAGATCACTCGGTGACAGTGACTGACGGGTCTCTGACCCCGCGACGCTCCCCATTGATTAGAGATTCAGTGCGGCCCACGAGAGAACAGCGCAGGGGTCCCGGGGTGCCATCCTCCCATTAGACCACGCTTGTGCGGAGTAAACACAGGCAGGGGGTGGAGGGGGGGTGGGCAGGACTGAGAGAGAGAGATAGAGGGAGAGAGGGAGAGAGAGCGGGGGGTGGGGGGGAAGGGGTGCTCATGCATATGGAAATGAGTGAATTGTGTTGCGGATATGAATGTCCAGTTTCATCTGGAGCACATTAGCATTGAGCCTCGTGGAATACACTTAAAAGTGACCCTCAACTTATCTATGAGTGTGTTTGTGTGTGTGTGTGTGTGTGTGTGTGTGTGACTGGGAAATAACACGTTACTACACTGACTGTCATTTTTCCATGTATTTTTTATCACCCAACAATTTAATTAAAAATCATTTCAGACATCCATTGTATAATTCGTTTGACTTTGATTTTGGGCTCCCCGATCAAATTAATAAAGCGATCTGTGGCAAAGCATATTACTAACAATAAATCTGTTAATCCTCTTCACAATAATACTTAAAGCCAGGATACTTTTCTTTGACTTTTTCAAGGAAAAGAGAGTGCTTTGAAAGTGAGTTTTGGGGTAAGGGAAGAAAGATGAAACACTTCCAGATTACTGTTGCAGTGCGAGATTTAAAAAGCGCCATCATATTTTTTTTTCACCGTCACTTCACTGTTATAATCCTATCAACTGATTGCTGTTTTTGTTGTGGTTATTGGACTTCCTCCGAATAAACTGTTCAACTCCCTCCTTGCACGAGGAGCACCTCGAAAGCTAATTAGAAGGGGTAGTGTTTTGATTGAAGCCATTATTACTTCTCTTTTGTCAATGCACTTTGGAGATTAACAGTGAACCATGTTCTACGAGAAGACAAAGCTCTCCAGCCAGTGCACTGGATTACTGTCACTATGGAGCTATACGAAGGTGGTGGAAGCCAGTAATTCCTACAGAAAGGTAGACAAACACAGAGCTAGTGACTAACAACTTTCCCTGTTGGAATCTTTTGTCTTCCTGCTCGGCCCTTTTTCCTCCTGCTCTCTGTCACAATGGATAAAGACCTCCACTCAGGCCAAGTCCAAAGTCTAGGTGACATGGAGCCTAAATTTGCCTCTAATGAAGGCCGACACACAATATGCTTTGTTTGGGCAAACCTGCAAAGTCTTTCTGTTGCTCTTAAGCACTTTATTGATTACCCATATCTTATTTACAAGTACAGAACCAGAGGCAAATTGAATGCTTGTAACTGAAAACCTCCTGGTAGCGCCTGCTTACTTTCTTAGCTTAATTACAAATAGCATCAGCAGCCAGCTGAATAGTGATTCCCAGTAACTCCATAAGGCCCTGTCCCTCGACCATGTTTAGCAAAAGACTAATGCCTTCATGTTATGCTACTGAAGAATGATGAATGAAATACATAGGAGAAAAACAGAGCTGCTTTGAGACTTTAATGCCACAGTGCATTCTTAAATCCAGACATTTGTATTCATTATATATCATCTTATGTCAAATTTCTGTCCAGTAGGTAAAAGTCGCTGCATCAGTAATTCTTCAGTAAATTATACTGATGCATTTGTTCTTATTTGGGCTTTGACTTTTCTTGGAAGGGCCATATTTACTGACTACACAATAAATACAAATATGTCCCTTATAATAAACGAATCGTAAACGAATAATAATAATAATAATAATAATGTCAAGTGAAATGAGCGTGCAAGTTGTTAGTAATACTGCAGTGTGTCTACAAAGGAAAAAAATCTTTATCAAATCCCCATTCTTTGGCTTTCAATAACCCGAACCCATTACCTCACGGCAGCTTTTGTTGGTCGCATACAAGGGAGAACAAAATGGTTATTCAGGAGAACGCTTTAGATTTTTATTGTGGGTAGTAGTCACAAAGAGCAGTGTTATTGTATTAAAAGAACCATCTGTACCAGAAACAATGGCTTCAAATTATCTTTGACTACCCACTGAAAAATATAAAGCCTTTTCTTCTCATTATGTTTGACGGGGGGTGGTAGACTTGGTATAACTGACTTTTGTTGTTCTTGATGCATTCTTCTTCTCTCTCTTTTTTTTCAAAATCGGCCCCTTTTCAGATTGTGTGTCGCCATAAACGGCTTTTCTTGTTCCAGGGCTGGCGACCAAAGACTAACGTTAAGCGAGAAGACTGAGCGGCTGTATGCTGGTGTCGGAGCTATGCTGCCCCGGGAAGCCAGCGAGCCAGGGAGGCATGAGAACAGGGTGCCCGGGGAGAGTACAGTAGTTTCAGATCTCGCCGGAAAAACCGTCAGCGGGGCTTGACGGCACACTTCTAACACTGGTGGGATACATCGTTCTGCCAATCAACCCACGATAAGGACAACTCCCAACTGAAGCGTAAGTGTCTGTACCGGCAAGAGTGTTTTCAGAGGGTGGACAGAAAGCATACATGCGTGTTGGGTATTTGGTCGTTTGAGCTTCCTGGTGCTGTGTAGTATCACCGTAGGCTACTATTTGGAGCACATTAGTTTTGATAGACGTGCGGGCTACACCGGTGCTTCGCCATTTAGGCTACAGTTAAGGATCGCCGCTGTACATCGTTTAGATTTGTACGGGCATGTTACATTAGTGGTCGTTATTTTTAATAACTTTCTTTTTCATGTTGAAACCTATATTTTATGGAGCCGTGTTGCTTAGTCAAGATTCATAGGCTTAGTGGTGAGGATGTTTCGCATGAGTTACCCTGTTTTCCATCACAAATTATAGATTAAACATATTGTCCACGTACGACTACTTGTCGCATTAAAATATAAAGTAAAAAAATAAATCTAAACGAGCTCTTTACGACTGACCCAGCTTACTTTTATTTTAACTTATCTTCCCGCTACCGGGAGTTTCTTTCTGCGAGCCATTGCTTACGAATTAGAAGTAACTTTTGTAGGATACGCACAGCATCATTCAGCAACAAATCGTAACAGAATATCTTCGGGGGGGAATGACTTTGATACATTTGTCACTTTTCATTATTGGACCCTTATTAGATCTTTCCATTAAATAAATTGCCATTACACAGTAACAATTGGCTACATTTTTATTGTTGTTAGCACGGCCCCTAGTGGCGACAGATGTCAAGTTTACTTAGGGTGTCCATCATCTAGGAATCACACCTGACGTCTTCTTATCTACTGAACTCTCACAAGGATTGTCCTTTGAGACTTCATTCGTATAGTGTGTGTGTGTGTGTGTGTGTGTGCGCGCGCCTACGTGCGTGCATCTGTGTTCTTGTAGCGTTATTTTCCCAATAAATACTGTAGCCTTGCCTTTATTATATCCTGAAATGCCACTAGTTAGTGGTAGTGATGGTGTGATCACTCCCCTTGTGAGAATATGGAGATAATGTCCATAATGTAGGTATAAAAACCATCCAACCATCTCAGGGTCAGGTAATTTAGGCCCCCCTAAAATGTGTAAAATCGGTCCACTGCTCAAGTAACTGTCACATAAAATATTTAGGTACTAGGCCTATTTAGTAACAAATGTGTGCAGCATATGAACATGTTTGTGATCGTTTGTAGTTTCATTTTGTGGACTTTAGGGCCTGTGCGGGCCATTCTGAATTTGCAGCCAACTAATTTTAAGTGATGTGGGTCATCCTTTGATATTGTGGTTTATGCCTAAATTGGGCAATTCTCCCAACTCTATCATCTTCATATGTTATTTAATGTAAAAAATATGGTCAAATCAGCCTCGCTCGTGGTAGGCCTACCGGTCGGCAAGACTGAACACCAGTCTGCGATTTAACAATGTTAAGAAATACGTGGACACTCTCCAGGACGTGTCTACCCTGCGGTTTCTCGTCATAGAACAAGTAGATTAAGGTTAGCGGGAAACGCACTCAAATGCAGATAAATATGAGGTATTTTAAACTAGCATTTTAATAGTTCTCTGCTTTGTCATTTCTAGTGCAATTAGGTATGGTCGTAAATACAATCTAATAAATGTAGGCAATTATTAGTCTAAATTGATCTTAATTGTTGTTTACGGAACAACTTCGATAGCCTAGGTTCTAATTTACAGAATATCTGTCTTGTTAGACTGCATTCACGCAAAAGATCAGACTGTAAACTTCCCCGTATACTCAGTTATCCCAAGAAGTCTTTATTTCTTTCTAGTTGTGTTTATAAGACCTTGTATTACCTATGTCTGCCCATTATACTGTAGGCTACCACTCTAGAGTTTTGTTTGTTTGGAAGGGACTGATGTTGCAAGACGCAAGATACAGACATCCTTCAACATATAATTTCCTCTGTGGCCCAAGGACTTTTGATATGTGAATACTGTAGCGCACAGAGAGTGGTAGTACCTAAATTCACCGGAAGAGGGCGACTTTAAAACACAACTGGGTTTTTTGGCGTAACTGCGAATAAGGGTTTATTATTGATACGAATGCACGTGTTTTGGGATTTTTCACTGAACTACCACTTTTGAGTTTGTTCGAGTATGGATGGCGTACCACTGGTAAATATGCTTAGCATCACTCGAATTTTTAAATCACAAATTAGTTTGATAAAGTCAGTGACTTTAGTACTGTATCTGAGTATCTTGAAATTTTTGAATATTCACCTTGCTTACATGCCTCTAAGTGTCTTTTGGCTTTTCTCGTCTTCTCACTTTTGTGACCAAGAGCATTTTAGCAACAAAGCTTTTTCTAACAGAATAGAAGGGAATATGCCCTCCTTTTGTTCTGCCTGATGTACTGACAACACGTTAAACAAACTAGTCATTTGTGATGGACATGTCTCTGCTTTCTACTGTCATTCAACGTCCGTCGATCACATTTGACACACGAGAAATATTTAACTACCACTCCAAAACACCCTACCACTATAATAGATTCTGGGGCCTGTGACATCAGTTGTTGTTGTTGATGGTAGTGGTTGTGTTGTTTCGCATACAAATTGTGTAACTTAAGAAGTTTTGGTTGGACTGTAAGTCTACTAATGTGGCAGAAGAAATAGCTCAGAATTGACTTTAAAGTACAAAAGTATTTAGGGGGTTATTTTGCCTGTATGTGTTTTCTGTTTTTTTTTTCTTTCTTCTTTCTGCCATCGTATTTCAGTCTGCATTTTTACTTGCTATCTCGCTCGTGGTGTGTAAGTTGGGGGTCCTCTCCGATTCAAGGGAGTTTTTTATGTTGCAAGAATAATACCTTACACGCAGATTTAGTGGTATAAATGCAACGACTAATGCGTAATGATAATACACGGTTTTACACTGTGTCCATTTGGCTTCCAATGGTGCTAAACTACCAAAGCTTACCATCATTTGTAAATAAACAATTCGAGTTATAAAGTTACTAACTTTATCATTTACTTAAAAAAAGCTTGCTACTTTTGGTGTGCCTTCCTAAGTGCTTTCAGTTTGCTACTTACTATGATAAATTTATGGCATCTATTGGTTGATACAGTCTCTGCCTCTGCTACTGCTGACCGCAAGTAACCCCGCCCCTTTATGCTAAATAATCCTGGCTGAGGGAACATCGCTTGTGATTGGTCAGGTGGGTAGCATTTATTCTCTGACAGCCCGTACATGAATGGTTGTCTATTAACTTGTTCAAAAAGTATCAGGAGTTGTCAAGGCTCTGGCGGAGAGGCAGACGTGGTTTGTTGATTCTTTAAAGACTAAGAAAGAAGTTTGTGGTCACAACAGGACCAACTGGCTGAAGGAAGAGAGACGTTTGCTACTTCAGTAAAGTTACTGAAACCGGCAAGGGACCCACAGAAAACCTCTGGATTGGACTTTCTTTCGCACTGGTGAGGCAAGCTTCTGAAAACCGTTGCAATGTATAATATGATGGAAACCGAACTCAAACCCCCTGCACCCCAATCAACTGGGGGTACGGGGAATACTAACACTTCTGGAAACAACCAGAAAAACAGCCCGGACCGAGTCAAGAGACCCATGAATGCCTTCATGGTGTGGTCCAGGGGACAGCGAAGAAAAATGGCGCAGGAGAACCCCAAAATGCACAATTCGGAAATAAGCAAAAGACTCGGGGCCGAATGGAAACTTCTTTCCGAGAGTGAAAAGCGACCTTTTATTGACGAAGCCAAGCGTCTCCGTGCTCTCCACATGAAGGAACATCCGGATTATAAATACAGACCCCGGCGGAAAACCAAGACCCTGATGAAGAAGGACAAGTACACTCTTCCAGGTGGGCTTCTTGCACCGGGCGGCAATGGCATGGGCGCTGGGGTGGGTGTCGGGGGTGGCCTGGGCGGCGGGGTTAACCAGAGGATGGACAGTTATGCACATATGAACGGATGGACAAACGGAGGCTATGGTATGATGCAGGAACAGCTTGGCTACGGGCAGCACCCCGGTCTAAACGCGCACAACACAGCACAAATGCAGCCCATGCACCGTTATGATATGAGCGCGCTCCAGTACAATTCTATGACAGGTTCTCAGACATACATGAACGGGTCGCCCACGTATAGCATGTCCTATTCGCAGCAGACCACCCCTGGAATGACTCTCGGCTCGATGGTCAAGTCCGAGTCCAGTTCGAGTCCACCGGTTGTCACCTCTTCCTCACACTCAAGGGGTGCCCCTTGCCAAACTGGGGACTTACGGGACATGATTAGTATGTACTTACCGGGCGCTGAAGTTCCTGAGCAAACTGCTCAAAGCAGACTTCACATGTCCCAACATTATCAGAGCGCACCTGTGCCCGGCACAACGATTAATGGCACGCTCCCATTATCACACATGTAAATGAACTTTTATAGCAGAAAACTGGACAACTCTGGACTTATTTTTGTACAGAATTTTTTTGGGGGGAGGGAAAGTTGTATAGAACTCAAGGAAAGAACACGAAACTTTTTTTCTTTCTATTTAAAAGAAAAGCTCTAGAGGAACGGTAGGATCTCCACAAAAGTTTTTTTTTTTTCAGGTGTATGAGATTTTTGAAAGTAGAAAAGGGGAGTCAATCAAATGTTTTATTATTGCAATCATGTTTTGTACAGTATTTATCAAAGAAACATAACAATCAGATGTAATGTTTGTAAACTACAAGAAGTTAAATTTTTATGAACGTCAGTTCCTCTAAATGAATGAATGGGTAAATAAATAATAGGTTCAGGATTGACACTGAGTTCAGTATACTCCAAACTCACTCTGCAAACACTGGAAGGACAGAAAATATGTAAAAGCAGGTAATGTTTCTCTTTGAAGGTAAATAGTACTAAACCATTTTAATTTAGTTCAAATGAGAGAAAAGGAAAAAAAGCTTTCTCACAGGTTAAAACATTATTGTTAATTTATATTTTGTCTCCCACTCTCCATCTGTTAGAGATATGAAGTTTTGTGTTCATTGTTTTTCTCATGGTTTGTAAATTTTCTGTATATTTACTGTGACATTTTAAGTTTTATTTTAAATCTTCATTTCCGTAGTTGTATTTTAAAATGTGGCCTGTCCGCAGTTGCCAACACTCCATGTATATATTTGAACTAATAACATCATTATAACAGTTACAATTTCAGCTGAGTTTTTTCAATATGCAGTTTGAAATGAATAAATTTTTGAAATTTGGATATTTGAAATTGTTCTCGAGTTTTGATTTTATTTGTCATTCAGCTCAATTTGTTTGTTATCATTGACAAATTAGTTTTTGTCATTGCGGCATTGCCTTATTTCAAATAATTATCTATCATGTCAAATAGGTTACAGCTGATCTTACACTGGAATTACGTTTTGATAACTACATGTGTTGGTTTACCTTGTCGTTTATCAGGTGATATTTGAAAAGTGCGCTTATTACTCTAACCATAATACACACATTGTTTTAATGTTTTAACCAAGTGAGAATCAGAGGTAGCCTACATTTTTCACCGTGAACATTCGTTTGTCCTCAAGTAAGTACTGGAATATTCTCAATATACATTCAAGAAGTGTGACTGAGTGAATGGGTGACTTACTGAATGCATGTGATGTGTGGTCACATTTAATAACTTGAATACGTTGTATTGAAGTATAGATTGTACTGAAATTATGTACATCTCTGTTTTTTTAGTGCATACACGCCTTTGTCTGCGGATTTCGAGGAAGCCACCATGCAAAAGGTTGTTCCATGTTATCCTAGTCTGAGAGGGAAGATAAAACGCCCATAATGTTGAAGATTCACATCAAGGTAGTCGCTCATTTTTTATATCTGCTGATAATTCTTTAGAAGACGTTTTAAACTACCATCTTGGATCGAAATTACAATCAGCATTAGACCACAGGCTAAAGCAAGTCCACGTCAAAATATTTTCATTAGCCTACTTCTGACCACTTGTTCCTCATGCGTCTATTGTAGGCCTTTGCATGATCTAGAGTTTATATTTTCAATATATTAGAAGAGCTAAGTAGCCATTATTAAAGGCTAAGCTGCATGAAATACAAAGTGCTTGTTTTGTTTTTACAGCATCAGCGAATGCCTTAAAATGATTGGCACCTGTCAGTAAGCGGACATTCCGCCATCTGTTAATTACTTAATTAAGACTATAGTTTACGGACGATGTATTGATTTTTTTTTACAGACAATACACAATATAAATGTACATCATTGAAACCTAGGCGATGGATTGATACTTATAAAAATAATGCGTCGTGGCAATATAAAGTTACATTTAATAAACAAATTACGCTCTGATTAAATCTTTAAAAGTTGTTATGAAGCAGTTAAGGTCTGTAATGTTGTTGTTGTTGTTGTTTCTAGTGCAATTATTTAAAGTAACGTAACTTTATAATATTAATAGGGGAAAGTAGAGCAGAATATGGCAGGCAAACCGCACTAAGATCTGCATTTAGTATGCCCTTGTGATTTTCATGGGCTGTTGTATTTCACACCAATGTGAATGTATCCTATTTAAATACTGTTTTGTGTTCGCCGTTGATGGTTTTAACACTATACACTCCAATGTCTCGGGACACAGAACTTTTTTATTCAATGTTTCACTTCTGCTTTCTGCTAGAACTAGGATAGCCTACATGTTTGCACTCATGCCCCAGTGTGGCTTGCTCTAAATTAGCATCAAGATAAGATTATTATGTGCCCATATTCGGTGGAAATAGAAGTGTTTGAAATCTGGAGGGTGTTAAAATATTTTGCTAAACTGCGGAGGTAGATTAGCACTCTTGCTTGCCAAAGCTCTGAAGCTTCTATTACAGCGAGTCTCAAGGGAACGGAGCTCACATTAACCGCTAAATGAATATTTGACGAGGTCTCATTCTAAAGTATTATTCCGACAAACGTGTCCCTACCGGACTTTCAAAGGGTCAGGGAGCAGTGGTTCAATGAATTATACAACCAGTAGGATTGGTTGTAATGGTTGGACGTGTTAGGTAAACTCATTTTAAAGTCTGTTTCCTCTTATATTATTTGACAGAAGATAAACCGTGAAGTTTACTCTATGGTAAAGGGACGCGCTTTCTCTTGACATCACATTACGCGTAGTGTGCATTCTTTCTCAGATTGAATTATTAGTGAAAAACATAAGTGGAACACTGTCCCCTATTTACACGACAGATTAGATTAAGTGACAATATTGAAATGAATCGTGATTATCTTTGGGACAACAACTAATACTTACACGAGCAGGTTTATTGAACAAGGGCTATGGAGGCATCACTGGGGTATAGGAAGAGCTGGTGTAAAATAGATAGAGCGCTGTTTGTGTTGTTAAATGCAGGCAAGAAACTGGTCACCATGAGATGACAAGAAACATAGTTTTCAGTTACAGATTTTTTTCAACTGCTGGAAAAGGAGCGCTTTAGGCCTACCATATTTCACAGTTCATCGTGCGTTTAATAGCCCAATCTTAATTAATGTATCGAGGACAAATCAATAATTTTACCAAATGTCAAATCATTTTGTGCAATATGTGGCGTTGGCATGATAGGGGGAAACGACATGTTGTTAGTTCACCTTCCGATGCGGCGATTTTAAAAGATATTTGAACAGCAACAGGTGGTAGGCTATAAGTGCTGTATATTCCTGAAATGTACCGATGCTCTTAAAAAATCGTACCGTTAATGAAAATTAGTTTACCAATAAAACCCAGATATTGCATCACATAAATGTCATAATTTAAAACCAAGTCAAAGACCGTTAAAGTTAGAGTTCTTCGTATCACAGTGTCCTTGGCTACATTTAAAATGTCTGAGAAAGAACTTGAATGGGTTTATATTTAAAAATTAAGAAGTGGCAACATATTTCTTGTGATATTCCACGTGCTTATTTATTAAGGTGTGAGAGTGGCCTCTTTGTTTTTTTTTCTTTTGTGCTAGTGGGCTTTCTAGGTGAGCAGCCATGGCTAAACCAACAATTACTCTTTTCATGTTTTTCTGGAGGGACCAGTCATACAGTACGAGTATAAGGAACGATGACGTCATATACATCTTTTGTCAAGTAAATATGATTTGCTCATGATACCCTTTCTTACCAGAAATGGTAGTATCGCCCTACGTGGTTGACCACCATGGAGGGTTTGACAAGGCATTGTAGAATTGTATTAACGTGTACTTTGACATAGCCTTTTGTTTTTAACCCTGAGAATTATAATTGGGCACACTGATGAATTTCAGAGTTTTGACGGAGACTAAAAAATGTCATTGGGTTGTCAGGTTAATACCAATACCATTAGCTTGGTCTCGTGTTTTTTTAAGAGATAGCCCTATTTAATGTATACTGAGTGATTGTGTTTACTTGGAAGAACTTTGGAAACTAGTGAACTAGTGACTTTCTTCCCGCACTGTCATCCAACCCCCATTTCCACTCATTTTTGTTGGGGGGGGGGGGGGGGGGGGGGGGGTTTGATCTGTGGCGGCTGGGAGGGGAACGCAGCGTTGTGCCATGCATTGAATTGAAAACTGTCAGAGATGTCGTCTATTTTAACAGTCTCTCGTGGAGTGAATGGCAGTCGCTCCCTGATCCAGTGCAGGTGCAGGGAAGCTGGGGGGATGGGGGTTCTCTCCGGCTCAGCCAAAATGCGCATTCTCTTCAATAGACCACACACTGTCAGCCAGCATGGCATCAGCTCTGCGCCTCTCACACTACTCCGCTGCAGGACTTAGGCGAGTTCATTTTTGTGCCTCTATAATCACAGCCTATGGCTATCATTTGCCCTGCAATGGTGTTAATGTACACTCCCCACCCTAAAGAAAAAAAACCAAACACTCATACTTTTATGTTTGTGGTTGCCATTTAAACATTTGTCATCAATTAGGATCATTAAAAAAACTTCTTTCATTGTTTTCATTTTTTTAAGCTGACGTTGACAGTGGCTAACGTAAAACTGTGACACAAATGGCACACCATATTTCGCTGCAATGGTAAATGTTTTATGTGATTTATGTGTGCTTTTGGTACCTTTAGCATTGTACTGCGTAATCTTTTCAGTCTTGATTAACGGGCCTGGAGGTAATCTATTTTCATTCTGGTATGTACGAACCATGTAGGAACGGACACCACTGTGTGGTGGTCATATAATACAAGCTATGCAAATGTATGCTACCACAAGCATACCGATACAGCTGTCGACGCCCCTTCCCCGAACGACTATGTTGTCTTGTCCGTGGCATTTGATGAAATGTTGAAGTAATTCATTCAGTGTGAACTTCATTTTTTGCTTGTTTATGCAATTCAACTTCTCAACGTGTGTATGGAAATACTGATGTTTTTTTCGATTATCCGTTTAATTAGGCCAGTCTGTGAAGTAGCACTAGTTGGAAAGAATCTCTGAGACAGTCCAAATTTATTATGAAGCCCCTGTAACGTTGTCAAGTGTAGTTTACGTACACCTTTCGTGTCCACTCATAAATTAAATTAAGAAAGCAGAAGACCAAATAATGTCTTGGAGACACCCTTGTGAAGGTGTCATCATTTTTTTTTAAATGAGGACTCTTCTCATCTCCCACGTATTGCCATAGCTCTATTTTAAGTCTGTTAAGGTGTTAGCAATATTTATCATGGATGAAAATAGATCAACCTGTGCTGTTGGGTGTCATCTTGAACTTACATATACACATTGTCTTATTACTAATTCGAGTTAATACGCTCTTAATAGCGCTGTAACAGCGGATAATTGGCCCCTTTTCCGAACAACAATGTAAATCACCATCTCTTTCTTATTTAATAACGTCAAACGCTTCGCTGGATTGGCTCCGACAGTGAAGACCTTTTCTTTCTAGGCAGTGTTGTTCGGAGGGAACAATGCAGATCTAATTGTGGAGATTTTAGGAGCTGGCCACTGAGGGTGAGCAGCGAGGACTTGAAATCTGGATCAGATGACTGATGAAATACATTCTTCGGAGGGACACATATTGACCGGATGTACTTGTGTCGTGTTATATTTACTTGTAATCTGCAGTACACATCTTGCTGTGATAAACTCTGTTTTTGAATATAGTTAACCTTTACTGTCAGATGGAAATGTTGTCATATTTCTTTCTTTCCCTTGCAGTGTTTTTCTTTAATTCCTCCTCTACTTTGAAACACACCTTATGGACAGGCAGATTTTTTTTTAGAAAAGCCAAACTTGGTGATGGAACTCGAAGGCTGCTGGTTTCAACTATATCAGCAGAAAGTGAAACTTCTGTATTTTTACCTGCTGATTGCGCTGAGCCATGGGTTCAGCGCGTCTCGAAGTTAGTGTGGCTCGCATTGTCCTTATTTGCGCATCTGTTGTGCTGCAACAAGGTTATCCATACGCGACAATAGTGGAGGCACAAGTGTTTCTGCGTTTCCACAGAGTCCACCCCATGCTTGGAACAATATATGCTTTGATGCAGCGGTTCAGTCAGCAGGGGTGTTCAGAGCGATGCAGATCAAGCTCGCTTTTAATGGACCAGTGGCATAGCCTGGGAGCTAAACGGAGAGGGGAGTACAGGGGTGGGGGCTGCACGGGTGTGTGTAGAGGGGAGATGGGGATTGGGAAGGAGGGGTGGGGGGTACTTCCAGACAAACGTCGTTGTGCTGCACGGATGCAAAGTTTGAAGTAAAGCCTTTGTCCGGCCTGCCAACCGAAATGGAAACCCATTATTTCTGTAGAACATTTGGGCCTGTTCGAGTTAATCATCCTTTCATTTTTAAGTAGCCTGTGAATTTTTTATACGCCTCAGTGGTGTGGCCAGCTAGCTTTTGTTTTGTAACATGATTTAATTTGGTTGTATAAAGCCCAAACAAAACAAAACAAAACAAAATCCTAATGATTGTGGTCCGTTCCTAATATAGGTTATAATATATGTTTGCGCAAATGATATCCAAAAGTAATAAAGAGCAAACATGATGTTGTCTACTCCAAAAGAGACGGTAGTTCATCTGTGCAGGGTCTTCTTAACTCTACGTCATTCGTAAGTTTTACTGTAAGCTGTACATTAACGTTTCGACGTGTTAACAGGAACCTTCTCAGCTCAGTATATCTTCTGTAAAACATATTTCAGTAAGGTTGGTCTGGATCACTCTTAGCTATACCTTCATGGAGTTTTCAGATGTAAAACACGTTTTGTCATTGTCTGGACGTATGCACGGACTGCCATGTAAGAAATGTGTTGCATTACATTTTTGCTCATTAAATAAAAATAAAAAACATTGGTATGAATTCATTAGCCGTTAATTTGTAATCTCTTGTGAATACAAATCTATCAATAACATCTAGCCTACAGCCGGCCTGGGAACTTTTTTATTCGGATTTGCACAGTATTTCCTGTTGATGTTCTGTCTATAATAACCTGGGCTCCAATCTGATGCATTTCCAATCTGATGTCCATCACACTCATTTTACGCATGCTCAAACATACGTGAATGATCGATGTCAGAAACATGGATTCAGCCTCTTAAGATATACGTAGGAAAGTTTCTCTTCGGGGAAGAGATAGTTTGGGAAACACTCGTTGAAAAGTAACACCGTTCCCGGAAATCCAGAGAAAGTGATGCTGCGCTGGTGTATATTACACCTCGCAATTCAAATATGAAGACAACAAACACGGATTGGTCCGTTTCTTTAAAAGTCTGCCTTGGACTGCATTAGAAACTGGTATACTGTGTTTTTGTCTGTTGGCCCATGCTCAAGGGAAAACCACAGCGTGCTTTCACTCTTTTCTGCAATGACATTCAGACAACTCTGACAAGGCTAGAAGTTCCCAAAGTTTCACTTGTATGGGACATCTGTTATGAAGAAAGTTGAATCGCAGCACTGAACACAATAAGAGTGGTTAATTAAAATAGTTATTGAGTAAAAAGTGTAAAAGGTTTACACAATCTTTTTGAAATATAGTATTGTTTGCCTCATAACAGCAATCGTGCCGTTATTAGACATCCCCACATTGTTAATTGGGCAATGGGCATTTTAAGGATGATGTGTATGACACAGATTTGCATGGGGAAATCATCAGCATACGGGCTGGGAACTTTCTTTCTCCGTTTCCCAGCAATCGCTTTGGCTATTAGGGGCTGTCATTAGGCAACCCTTTCTAGACAGCTACGCGCAGAGCTCCCCAACAGCAGATCTCTTTGTTCTCCCCATTCCTCCCAATTTCAGGCTTCGCTTGTACATACCATCAATGTTGATTAATGGCGTTATAAGCATCTGGGTTGCCCTATTTAGCAAGACATGTAAATGCCAAAATTAGAACTATTAGCCAACCATTATTAATTGTTTGGAGGTTGTATCAAACGTCCGAACAATTGGTGGGAATTGTGTCAAATGAGACCTTGCTGATATAACTGGCAAGTGTATGGCAACTGAAGTTAGCATTGTTATCAAACAAGAAGCTGTGGATTCAGATTATATACTGGGGGAATATTTATCATCACTGCGTTGCAGACAGGCAGCAGCTTGTTGCGCCCCTCTGTTAAATGCGACTGTCTTTTGTGTGCTTTTAGAATAAAGGGTTTAGAAAAGTTTGTCTGGACTCTGAATGGGCCCCACAACGGCTCTTTATATTTCTCTGGGCGAGCCCCTACTCCTCTGAATGGAAGTTTAAGGGCTACTCGCCGAACGCGTGGGTTTGTTGACAAACCAACTAATTTGTCAAAATAAGCTCTCAACACAGCATGGGATGTAATATATATTGTATTGTTTGCAATAATACAAATAGGTTTGCCATTATTTAAAGAGTGATAAAGTCATACGGTTGTACAGGAAACCCCCAAACAAATGCGCGAAATTGTGTATTAAACACCCTAGTGAGTCTGAACCTGAATAAGACGCTCAAACAATCGTCACTCGGACTAATCTCAGTTCATTCTGCGATAATGTGGAAGTTATTGAACACCTCCTGTACAAATGTCTTGTGTCGTCGTCTTTAACCGTTTAGGAATACCGCAAATGGGACAGCATTTCACCTGTGGTGCATGCCTTTCCAACCTAAATTCTGATTAACAATATGACAGAGAGAAAACCCCTGAATGACTGTGCAGGCTTAAGCGTTGATCATTCAAGAATGCTTGTGTTAAATATAGTCAATTACACGCATGATTTCACTCTAACAGTAAATTATATTCATCAACTGCTCCTTGGTTCTATCACTACAGCCAGACCTGGGGAAGTCACTTCTGCGGCTTCCATACATTTGCGCCAAGCATCAGACTAATTAATACTCAAGAGCGGTCAGCGGGTCTCCAGTCTTTGAATGGCCCCTGTCCCTCCATCAGAGACTGTGCTGGAATGTAAAAAGGGATTTCTTTCACTCCCTTCTCTAGAGACCTACTCAAGCGTTCTCCTGTTGGGGATGGAAAGCATTGGTTCAAATGCGACACATGTTTGAGGAGAGCAAAGCCTTGGAAGCATCACACCGCCGTATTAAGCGCCTTTAAGCCCCCCCCCCCCCCTCTCATAATGTATGCACATGTTGATCATTGTGTGCCGGATTTCGTTCATTTCAAACACAAGCTAAACGAATCGCCGCGGAAAATAAGCACAAGTGACAAGCATTTGATTTGCAAAAATTAAGACAAGAGACTTAGGCCTGAGCTTAGAAATTACGCTCTTTAAAAGTTCAGAAGTGTGTTCAACAACGCCTTCAGTAACCTACCCAATAACCCACTGGCTTTAAACAACAGCAACAACGCGTTGAAGATGAGTTAGTATCCTATTTATAATTCGTATAAGTCGTTAGTAGCATGGCAGTTTATTATTAGCATTATTATTATTATTATTATTATATTATATAATAATAATAATAGTTGAAGTAGTAGTAGAAGTGGGGGGTGGGGGTCGTGAAAGAGTTGGTGATGTGAGTAGGCGGACGTAGCAGGTTAAAACTATGCCATTCTGTGCGCCACTCAGTCAGTGCATCTGATTGTAAATAAGCGGAGTTCACACGCCGATCGAGTGACTGAGGGGAACAAGCGAACCATTTTAATCAGGTGGCTATCTCCCTATCGTGGAGATCAGAGCCCCGCCACTCCCGCGCTCGTCATTGTGTCCCCACAGCGAAATGACATCTCCCTCAGAAAAGGGAGGCGAGTCGCTGGATGAGATTTCAACTGTCTATGCGCTAAACCTTTCATTAGCATACAGACCGTACAATGAATCTACGTCGCCATTACAAATAAATTAATGACACTTCTATTCTCGATATTACCACTGCAACTCAGCTGTTTTCTGACAGTCGTCGATGTCTTTTTATTTTATTTGACAGTATAATTTTAACTCGCAATGCGTGTTTTAACTATTGGTTGATAATTACTTACTTTTGTCTTCCAAAAGTGCCAATACTGTTTGTTTAGTCTGAGAACACACTGTCACTCCCCAACCTTATTACCATAACGGTGATTATGGTGGTGGACACCGCAATTTTTTTCTTCACATCTAGGTCTAAACGTTTCATAGCCTGTGCTAGAGTAGCAAAGCTGGCAAGATGCCAAGTCAAGTTATCATTCCCTGAGGGAACGACAGAGATCCGTGACAGCTGGACCTCTTGTATTGATTATATGACACTGTGGGTCATTTATGGCATTTTGCGCACTGCTGAATGGGACATCAAACCGATTAACACCTTTTGGCACACGCATCCACCCAACAATCATGATGTCAGTCCATCGTCATTTGACAAGTGCCTCTATAGCTTAAACTTGCACTCGAGTAGAGCTTTTGCGCCATAAAAGGGCTTATTTGTCCTGCAGCTGTAATACGGGCGACCACTCATCCCTTATGTTATGGGATAAAAGTCCTATCTGCACACGTGCAACTACAATGTGCATCCTCAGGTAAAAAAAGACAGATGATGCAACGTGCAGCTTAGTCGTTTGGCTGCCCAAACGAGGCTGATCGTGTTGGTATTTATCGGTGGGAAAATGAACACAAGACGTGCCTTTATTGATTACTTGTCATCTTCTGTTATGGTTGTCATATTCAAGACACTCTCTCTAAGCCTACTGACAGTGCTCCTAAGAAGGTGTCGCTAGTGTTCTATTTGAAGACAGTTATGGCACCAAGATTTATAATATTTATTTTTGCTTGATCATTATCTGTACAGACTTTCCTCCTGCTGCCTGTTGTATTCTGGGGCCCACGAAGTCTCCAGATAAATATTATATTACAACTACATAGGCTACATCTCAAGGCTAGTTAGAAAAGTGGGAAAATTATAAATTATAAATGTATAATGGACAATTAAAAATTACAAAGTTTTGAGTTATTCTTAACTTGGTGGTAAGTATAGGCAATTTAATAATATAATAAAATATACCTATTTAGAAATACGTTTTTTATGATTCAATGTTTTTTTAATCTTATTTAGGTTTTTGTATTAATGGCGTGAATAGAGGGCATTTTACAGTTGGTAGCAAAAGAGGGGAAAATGGATGCAACATTTGCGTTATTGCTCAGTAGATTATTGCGGTTGCTGCTCCCCTTCTTGGGAGTAAGTAGGATAAGCTTAGAGTGCCTTGTCACCGTGGTAACTGCCAGAACAATTCAGTTGAAGTTTGAAGAGGTCAGCTTGCGGGGTCAACAACTCCAGCCGCTGCCTGTGCCAACTTCTGTTGGGCCTGGGACTTTTGTGTGTGTGTGAGTGGTAGCCCCGGACTAGCCCTGGGTGGTAGGCAAGTCTGATATAAATTTTTTGAGTCAGTTTGCGACCTAGGCACCCCAGGTGGCCTGTGAAATCGATTTTAACTCTGTGACCCTGTCTAGCGGAGGCACGGTTGACAACCTGGGTGAGAATTTAGCTAGCAATGACAGATTTCCCCCAAGTGCACTGAGAAGTGGGGGTGGGGAGATGGGGGTCGCTGATGGGTGTATGCTAGAAGAGGTCATTAAAGGCTTATTTAATAGTTTTTTTTTTACAATGGCCAAGGAGGAGAGAGGGTGAATGTGACTGCCATCTATGAGCTAGAGGATGTGAGTACCTAATCTGACTCAGGAGGATGTCTCCAGGCAGATCACAGGTCAGTAGTGACTGTTTGTATTCAGGCATTTTAGTCCTGAATGTTTTCTGCAGGCACTAATATGTGATTCTAAGGTACTTGGGCATACACTCCATTCCAGTGCTGTGTTTTATCCTTGAACCACAAGTTCATAGAAATGGATTACACATTGAAATTGCGCATCATATGAACCAAGTGAGCACAGAATATGTTGGGTAATATCCAATCACATTATATTAGAGAAGTCTGCTCACTCTACTACAAATTCTCAGGGAAATCCACCTTGGTTTTTAGAAGAAGTCTCGTGCCTCTATAGTATGTGTCCTGACATCCTGTTGACATGCTGGAGGTTTAATCAGGACTTAGGCTGTCCAACAAAGGGTGACTACAGACGTGGAGACCCTGAGAGAATGCGTTCTGTGTGTCACATTTTAATTGAGGCAGGAGTCAAAGCAGACAAACAACCGCAACTCTTTGTGGTCTGACGTGCAAGGAGAGGCTTGGGGATGGATC
This sequence comes from Clupea harengus, assembly GCF_900700415.2. NCBI lineage: Eukaryota > Metazoa > Chordata > Actinopteri > Clupeiformes > Clupeidae > Clupea > Clupea harengus. The sequence continues at coordinate 4,497,855 of NC_045161.1, read as the reverse complement.
AGAACATTGGACATCCGCATGCATATACATAGGGAAAGCATTTACACCTGACATTTTAAAATGATATGTTTATAATGTGATAACTTAAATAGGTAAGTTGATATGTGTAGACGTTGCCTCTGTACCTGTACTCTGTGCAATGACAATAAATTGAATCCAATCCAAAAAACATGGAGGTCAAACACAAAAATAAAGAGTTCTGGACCGTGTGTTATGTGTTATCACTGAAACATGATAAATGATAATGAACTGTGCCTTTGTATTTGTGTGTAGTCTATGCATAATTCAGGCAGTCTACAAAACACGGCAAAAAGAAAAAAAAACATTAAAAAACGTAACCTTCAGACCTATGTTTCAATTATTTGTATTCAAACACGAGGTAGCAATCATTGAGTGTTCTCTGTAGATCAGGTCTATGCATTGACATGAGTTGAGTTTGTGTGTGGTGTATTCACTGGAAGGCATTTCAAGGTCCCCTTCCCCTCCTCTCGCTTTCACTTGGAGCCTTTAGAAACAGACGGCAGGAAATGTCTTTTTTGGCTCTTGTTAAATGCGAGACATTTAGACCAGTGTCAGCACAAGGATAGACTCCACTGGAAGGTCCTTGGAGGGCCCAAGGGATGGTTGTAAAATAGAGTGAAGGGCGCCCTAAATGACACAGAAGTTAGGGGAGATTTGAGCCTCGGGTGCCAGGTGCTCAGGTACTCTCTGCCAAAGTGCCTGTATTCCTGTGCAATGCATGTCAACTTCCTCCGTGATTTTGAATTTGTTTTTGCGAGTCTTGAGGGTTGTGTGTGTGCGTGTGTGAGTGTAAGTGTGTCTGTGTGTGTGTGTATGTGTGTGCGTGAGTGTAAGTGTGTGTGTGTGTGTGTGTGTCTGTGTGTGTGTGAGTGTAAGTGTGTGTGTGTGTGTCTGTGTGTGTGTGAGTGTAAGTGTGTGTGTGTGTGTGTGTGTGTGTGTGAGTGTAAGTGTGTGTGTGTGTGTGTGTGTGTGGTGGGGAGAGTTGGGGAACAAAGGCCAGCACAGTCTCTTCAGTTTGACAGTGATCCCATTTGTTTCGTGTTTAAAAGCTGATGCTGGGCATTTTCTGCGTGTGAGAGTGAGAGTGAGAGTGAATGCGAGTGTGCTTGTGTGAGTGTGTATGTGTGAGAGAGAGAGTGTGTGTGTGTGTGTGTGTGTGTGTGTGTGTGTGTGTGTGTGTGTGTGTGTGTGTGTGAGAGAGAGAGAGCCCAGAGTGTCAGCTCCAGTGGATTGTCTCTGATTGTGTTTGATTGCGTTTTGAGTGCAGTTTCCGTGCTGCTCCTGAGAGCTGGTTGCGAGCGACCCTCTGCTGTCACAGCCCCCTGGGGAAAGGGGAGAGCAGCGCACTGAACATGCTCTTCACCGCACTCCATTACACCAACTGCCAGTCGCAGATAATACGCGCCCAAAACACACAGTCATCAAGTGGGACCATAATAGGCTGTAGTTACAGTATGTGTGGCAGACCTGCTTGATGGGGTGTTCCCTGTGCGGGGGGTATAGGCAAGATTTACATTTATACATTATGGAACTATGTGAGGCTACTATTTTAAGGATTCAATTATTTTTTGGTCAGATTTTGTGAATGCAGTTTGTGTGTGTGTGTGTGTGTGTCTGTGTGCATGTGTCGGGAGGGTGGGAGGTTGTGGTTATATTTGTCCACCCGAACTATGGATATAGATCCGTCTCATACTCTGGTCACATCATCAGAGTTTTACATAAACTCCATTTGGCTGACCTATTCTGCATTTCTCAACCTCTCCTCTGTCAACACATCTCTGGGGCAAAGGTGATTAGTGACTGCGCTCCTATGCAAATATTTCCCCAGGCAATGTGTGGAGGTGAACACTGCTCTCGGCAGGCAGATTACAGCTCAGTCTGCTTCGTCCACAGAAACCCACTCAAAGTTCTCCAAACTCCACTCCTCTTTTATCAACAAATAACTTCCCTCTTCTTTCATTCTCTCTCTCTCTCTCTCTCAGCAAAGTATTTTAGTGTTTGTTCTATTGTTTTTTTAGGGAAGGGGAAACAAACAAGTAAACACAATCTGTCAATCTACCTGTCAACTGTGATCTCATTTACTAGCTGGTGGTTATTCTCAACAGGGGTGGCAATAGTTGTAATGGTTTATCAGTACATACAGAAATACATATTGAAATGCTGCTTTTTACATTGGAAACAATAAAGAGGCCTTTGCTTGAATGACATTAAACATTTAATCTGGAACAAACACACAGAAAGCAATCTACTTTGTCCCTGAAGGCCATATATATATATATATATATATATATATATATATATATATATATATGGTTGTGTGAGTGGTTGTTATGTGTTTTGTTTATGTTGAGTTTTAGAATGCACTAGCATGTGTCTTGTGTTTATGTTCATCTGTGTGAGTGCATGTGTGTCATTACCTCTGTCTGTGTCTGTGTCTGTGTGTGTTGGGTTATGTTTGCGCTCTTAGCATTGTGTGTGTGTGTGTGTGTGTGTGTGTGTGAGAGTGCTCGTGTGATGATGATTAATGAGGTATTTTTGGCAAGTTGGCATTACTCATCAGTACCATGGCAGTTTTGTTTCAAAAGTGCTGGTGCTGGGGAATGGGGGATTTTGGGCCATCAGCAGTGCGTGATGTCAGCACGCAGGACAACAAAAGAGGAGCCCAAATCCGTGGTGTTTGCTGCCTGTCGGGGGCCCAGGCAGGGCTGAACACAGCCCTCCTTTCACACACACAGACTGACAAACACACCAGAGCCGAGTGTTGAGAGTGCCACACACTGCTGTTTCAGCTCCCCACCTAACCACCCAACACTTGTTTTTACTCAAATAGAAATGTGTTCGATTGTTTTTTTTTAGTGTGCTTGTTGATTGAAATGAAATGCACCCATTTTTTTTTCTGAGTGTGCCTTTGCCTGAAAAACTGTATCGTTCAACAATGCATCATCATTTGAGCTAATTAAGTTCTTAATAGAATAATGTGTGTGCTAAAGGCTTGAGGTGGGCCCAGTAGTACACAGTGGCCTTTGTTTCAAATCGCTAGCACTAATAGAAGATAGAAGTTTTACAGTTATACTACAATTAGAAATGTGAATGTTTTACATTTACAATCCAGGATTTGAGCATTAAAGGAGACAGGTGATAAGACTTCACAGCTGGAAATTGGATACCATGTGTGTGACACGTCTGCGTGCCACTTATTAATTACTCATACCTGGGTTGGAAACGGTAAGAGAATTAGAGGGCCATTCAAAGTAGAAGCACACCTTTGTTTGTTTAATACTGCGGCTGTGACATGCGAAAACCTTTCGTGTTTTTCCTTGCAAATCAGGATTACACATGGAGAGTTCCAGCACAGCGAGAGTGGTTACCGTTAATATGCTATCCAAGACACACAGCACCTCCAGGAACAAGTCATAAATCCCCATAAAGTCAGCTTTTGTGGCTGTTGAAAAGAGACATGGAAGTATGAGACTGGTTGCATTTCATATAGGATACTGAATGTAACTCAGTACACTTGTAAGCTATAGTGGTATAATGCTAGTCGAATAAGACATTTGCTCGTAAATCTTCGCTACTTTCTGTTGAGTTAGTGAGGAAATTAATTTGCAAGTTCTTTACTGACAGCAAGAAGACTCGTGTCAGAACAATCACTCAACTTTATCCTTGAAAGTGTTGGGAATATATTTGATGTTATATAAGTTGTGTTTGAGAGTATGGCCATGGAAAGAATGTTAGGTGGGTGGCTCAGATGTACCAAAAATCAATCACATGAAGTGCACTGAACACAGCAAACACAGTGCACTCAACATCGCAAAGCTTTAACCTTAGCTGAGGCTTGAACATTCCGAATGGCCCCTGCCTTGTGCTCACGTACTCACGTACAGAATGCCTCTCCAGAAGTCCTCTTCAGACAACCTTAAAGTTCGCAAACTCGAAACTAGTTCAAGAACAAAACTAGATGCAATGCATTGATGGACCTTCAAGGCGGTGCATTGTGGGCTTGACCATACACCCACCACAACTACCACTCTCTATCGCCCCCCCCCCCCCCCCCCCACACACACACACACACACACAACCAAGAGCTCTTTATGATGGGGGAAGAATTATGATGGCGATGCCTCACAGTTGATCAGTGGGATCTTGCGGTGTGGAAGGAGAGAAGTCGTGTAATTGTGACATTACTGTAGCACAGCGGTGGCCATTCATTAAGGGCAGTCTGTAATAAACTGCTGGAGGAGCGAATGGCAGCTGTGCCGCCGAGACAGGCAACAAAGCCACTCTTTCTTTGAGAGCTTCGCTACTTTTGTCGCAGGCTCCGTCTGTCTGTTGAAAATCCTCTGATTGTACAAGCCAGCTCTGAAATTCCAATAGACGTTTGTTTTGGGGGGCAAACAAGAGTTTCTCTTTGAGTACATCGAGAGGGAAAAAATACAGCGTCGAGAGAGAGAGAGAGAGAAAAAAAAGAAAGATCACATCGGGATGTTTTAGTTCATTGTAGAGAAAAAGCGACGGATTTTTTTCAATATTGACAATTTTATAGAAGTTAGCTGAAGGTTACACTTAAAAATGTTTCATCTTTTCTTACACAGTTATGCTAACATCTGCAGCAGCTCACTAGAGAAAAGTGCCATGAATACCAGCCATGTCCTCTCAATATTGGCTAGGGCAGTCCAAAGTTACAGATGCGCTGAATGCGATGTTCTTTAACAACCTTGAAATAGTTGCTATTTTCTCTTAGTCTGTAGAATCACACAGAATGAGTTGCTCCTGTTCTCCAGAGGATGCTGGAAGAGTGCGGAGGTTACAGTACCACTCTGGGGCCTGTTGTTGCGTTGCTGATCGCCCTGTTCATGGTCATAGTCTGTGAAAACCACCATATTGGTCCTTGATGGGTTCAGCCCTTCCCATCACATTGTCTATGCTGCCAAACCTCTGCATTCCTCCCATATGCTGATCTGTTACAAGGCATCATGGCTACACATCATGCAAATCCTCCAGCCTACAAACCCCATTGTCTGTCCGTGCAGAAGCCAGAATAGGCAGAATTCCAGGAGCCATTTTTAGGTTCAGAATGTTCGACAGGAGTGGAATGTGACGTAAATTCACGGTCGCAGGTGGTGACATTTCTCAGGGGCCTGGCTCTTGTTCGAGTCCCTTGACTGTCATGTCATTGTTGCCCACTGCCTTGATGGCTCCGTGTCCCAATTCAGAAGTCAAACTGACTGGTTGATCGTGGGGACGGGTGGAGGATCGGGCTGGTGGGTGTCAGGGGTGTGTGTGTGTGTGTGTGTGTGTGTGTGTGTGTGTTGGGGGGGGGTTGAGCTGCACTTGCTCCTTGTGGAATGTGTCGTGTCCCCGTGAACTATTTCCTGCTTTGTCTTATGACGGCTGTTTGGCAATCTGTGGAGGTCCTTCTCCCTGGCCCTCTCACGGCTGGAGTATTGACACATTGTCAGAACTGGAAATGACCCGGGAACAATGACATTCCTCCATGGCAACGGGCTGCTTTAGGTGCATTTACGTTGAAGCTCGATGCTATGGCAGGAAGTCTAGAGAGGAAAAGGAAAGACTAAACAGTAAACCAAATACGAGACTATGGTATGACACGTATCAGAAGATTATTTTTATTTTTTTTATCATTTCATATGTAATTATCTTTTACAGTACAAGAAAAAACGTACTGTCAGTCAGTTTTAAACATATTGATTTCTGAAAGAAAAGGCACAATTGTCTTGTATATGCTATTTTAAGAGGGGAAAACAATACGTGGTATCTGAGCTATGAAAGAGAAATGTATTTTTTGTATTTGTTCAGCTTGTGAGTGGCTCAGAACTCAAACAAAACTCCCACAAGGATATTTGCCTCTACTAAGGCGACTTAGGACGGTTTAGAGTGGACTAATTAGAACAAAAGCAGACTTTACTGGATGTCATATTTCTCTAAGGATAAATACCTCTTGGGACCACATGTCCTCCTACATTCTGATGATTAATCAAACCCGTGTTTGCTTTGGAATGAGCTGTCATTTTGGAAATGGACTGGCAAAGCCCTGACTATATCGTTACATCAATGTTGACTAACTCTGTTCTCTCAAGACAACTCCAAAACACTCAAGCTTGGTCATCCTTTGCATCACTTCCTGTAACTTTTCATGTGGGAGGAAACCTCTACCAGGAAGCAGAGACCAGGAAAAGTGTGTCCAAGAGATCCAAATCGTTTTTTTTTTAATAGTGATTTTATCCTATCATTGTCTTAGAATTCGTTTTGCCATGGTGGTCAGTGTTGCCACATTGGCATCGCAGGTGTAGAGACGGCCTCACAGGCATCGCAGGTGTCCCAGAGACGGTGAACTGATCCAAGGAAATGCAGCGGGACAAGTGGGACTGTCTCCATCTGCCCAGAATTTGTTCCAGTCGTGCACCCAGCTGCACTGTGAAGGGGACGGCGGGACTTTAGCCCACATGTTTGTGACACAGAGAGTTTGATGAGGAGGTTTTTTTTGAAGGGGGGGTGGGGAGGATGGGGTGAGGAGGGGAGGGGAGGTGAGGGGGGGTGGGCAGGAAGGTGGAGAGGCTCCTGCAGCACCCAGCATGGGGCTTTCGGGGGCTTTGGGGGTATTTGGGGAGGGGGGGGGGGGGTGATTTTGGGAAGGAGGGGGCAGGGGAGGCGGTGCCCTGTCTACAGGCCTTTGTCACTGCAGGGGGAGAGGCACAGTTACCCTGCAGGGAAGGAAACACAGCAACCCCAACCCCCCCCCCCCCCCCCCCACACACACACACACACACACACACTCTACTCCTCCTTCTCCAACGGCAACAGGGGGAAGGAAAGAAAGCACATTACATGCTTGCAAATCAACTCACTGCTTTTTTTTAATTTTTTTTTTAAACTTAGCCAGGCCTGTGTGGAGATGAACACACACAGCACTGACAACACTGTACCGCTTCTGTCTAAACAAACTGTCGGGAGAATAGCCAGTGCCATCATGCATAAGCGAACCTCAACTGAGATCATACTGACAATATGAGAATGCATCATGCAGGTCTTTGTGGAAGCACTTGGTGAAACTTTCTGTAGTATTTATGTTGTTGACCAGAGGTGATGTAGGAGAAGTCATTAAAAGCCACTGAAATGGCTACCAGAGATCCCTAGGTAAACTCTTTTATGGATTTATAATCCCTTGACCCCACATCCACACAGCATATTTAGCCCAGTTTACACTCTGGCAAAACTTTAGCAGTGATCCGGGATGGGCCTTTCTTTTGATGCTAACAAGACATAATGTGATGACAGTTGTACTTTCACCACAAATTCACTCCCCTCTCTTCTCCTCGTTTTTTCTCTCTCTCTTTCTCTTTCCATCTGTCTGTCTCTATCTCTCCTTTCCCCCAGTTTTCCCCAGCATGGCTGTGATAATTGGATTTTGCGGACACCTGTATGAGTGCAGTATATCCAGGGGATTATAACCAGGGATGGGTGAGTCAACTCTAATTATTGTCACATTAACCCGTACAAACCGCCAGCCCCCCCCCCCCCCCACAACCCAACAAATCAGACCCGAGCACTCATCAGAACCCCTCAGCCCTCCACAGGCCAAGCAGACCCAGAGATTTTCCCAGGGAACCACAGCCAGAGAGGGAGAGAGAGAGGGAGAGGGAGAGGAGAGAGGGAGAGAGAGAGGGAGAGGGAGAGGGAGAGGAGAGAGGGAGAGGGAGAGGGAGAGGAGAGAGAGCAGGGGGAGGCGAGTGAGAGAACAGAAGAGACAGAAGAAGAGAGAGAGAGAGGGAAAGGGAGGGAAAGGGAGGGAGGGAGAGAGGGAGAGGAGAGAGGGAGAGAGAGAGAGAGGGAGAGGAGAGAGGGAGAGGAGAGAGAGCAGGGGGAGGCGAGTGAGAGAACAGAAGAGACAGAAGAAGAGAGAGAGAGAGGGAAAGGGAGGGAAAGGGAGGGAGGGAGGGAGAGGGAGAGGAGAGAGAGCAGGGGGAGGCGAGTGAGAGAACAGAAGAGACAGAAGAAGAGAGAGAGAGAGAGAGAGAGGGAGGGAGAGGGAGAGGGAGAGGGAGAGGGAGAGGGAGAGACAAGCGACAGAGGAGCCCCACTGTCGGAGTTCCCCTCCGTTCCACTCCACTAGTCATTCCAGTTCCTCCGGCACAGTAAGCTGAGGAGCAAAACATTCCCGCCTCTCTAAACGTGTCCTGAAAAATACAGAGTCAAAAAAGTCAATCTAATCTAATCTCTAAATGCAGCACAGTGTATTACATAGAATATGGATGTGGCGTGTGTGTTTGTGTGAAAAGGAGAAGTGTTTGTGTGGTAGCTGGTGTAACCCACACCCCCCACTTGTGCCACTGAAGAGAGAGGAACTCGGGCGGTGTTTGTAAACACTGATTGGCGTAGTGTTTCTGGCAGGACAGAGGTGAACAGGCTTTCATTCACGCCTGTTTACTGAAACACAGGTGGGGGTAGGGGTTGCCTGGTGTTCAGGGAGTTGTTTCGTGTTTACGGCTGTGTGTGAGTGTGTGTATATGTTTGTGTGTGTGTGAGAGAGAGAAAGAGAGAGAGAATGAGAGAGAGAGAGAGAGAGAGAGAGAGAGAGTAGTTTAGGGGGGGGGGGGGGGGGTACTGTATGAGCGATGAGCAGAACGGACAGGGTCGTCTGCCATCAAAAGAGCTACACCCCCCAACCCGCAAACTTCAGGGAGGGAGCCGACAGGGACAGCACAGGGGCTCCCAAGGTGTCCACAAGGGGCAGGTAATTTATCAGCCCGGGCCAGCCAGCAGGACCTTCCCATGGTCACCTCGCCGAGAGGGAATATGTAATGAGCTGGAGGCCTCCGCATTTGCCACGGCTGATTAGCCCCGAACAATGGGGCCAAACAGAGCCTCGCAGCACTCACAATGGTGACTGCAAAGCCTCAAGGCGTTGTCTCCATATTTTTAGAGGAGGAGGAGAAGAGAGAGAGAGAGAGAGAGAGAGAGAGAGAGAGAGAGAGAGAGAGAAACACTGAAGAAGGGAGGAGGAGAGAAACAGAATGAGGGACAGAGGAAGAGAGAGAC
>NC_045161.1:4441277-4486277 GCF_900700415.2 Clupea harengus | reverse complement strand
TGGTGGATGTGAGAGGCAGCTCCACTGACAGGACCGTGTCAACAGAGCGCTCGCTGCTCCCGCTCTGATCCAGGTGCAGACCAAATGAGTCATCAGAACCTTCTGGCCAAAGCAAACAGGATTTATCATCGCTATTTGTCATCCAATCTTATGGCTGGCTCCAGTCTTGGTGTTAAATATAGATCAAGATTTGTATGTATATGTCTTGTGTGTGTATTTAAAATATACTATTACTTTGCCTGAAATACAAGTATCGGCATGGTGCCTTAAGACTGTAATGTACAGCTGTATATGACACATTATTGGGAAATAAAGGCAATGTCTAAGGATAAATTGCATTCAATAACAGTCGATTGACATATCACTGACGATATTTTGATGAATTCCAGAGATGAAGGTTTTTCTCAGACACAGTACATTATTGTGCAGTAGTCGCTCCTATAATGTCTCCTCCACAGCCATCTTTGTATGCCCTGCTCTCACTGTGCCAGTGCACATGTTGTTGTCTAGTTCAACCACACTGTTGAAATCTCACGAATGCACTTACCTTCGGGTGGGTTATCAGATACATCTCTGGCAGAAGCTGTTTTGAAGAGTAAGCTGTTTTCACGTCAAACTTTGACTGTGGATTACTTCCAGTGTTTTCCACCATGTTGCACAATTTTCATTCTGCTATGCTTGACCATTTTAACAAATAAATAAACACATATTTGAACCTATTTTGCCTTTTGGGCCTAAAGTGACTCTTTATGAAAATCAGGGGGGGAATTAATAACATTAATAGCATTAATGTTATGTCTATCTGTACAAATCTGCAAACCATGCACCTATATACCTAAATGTATAGTATACATCAAGAACAAGTCCCGGATATTTACATAAAACATACAAAAAATACAAAAAGCACCTTTTTAGCTGAGGTGAAGCGAGCTAGCACTAATTGCCGAAAAATATTATATTATATTAAAATTATTATTATTTCAAGTTATACATGGCAAATTTGAAATGTTTTGTTGTGCTTTCATAAACATTCTAAATAGGTTACAGAGCACCTACAAACAAGTACACACACACACACACAGACACACACTCTTCCCACTGCCCTCTACCCACAACTTCACACTCATCCCCACCCCAGCTCTGGGACAGGCTTCCAGAGGGTCTGGTGTCTCTGCAGCCAGAGGATCAGTGAGGGGTGAAAGCCGACCCTGCAGGACTTCCTATCGCCACCGCCAGGCCAGACAGGTTGAACAGGAAGCGGAGCTGGGCGTGGGCACCAGCGGCGGTGGCGGTGGCGGTGGAGGTCGCCCTCCAGCACCGGCAGCTGTGGGCTAGTGCCGTGCCAAGGACCCTCTCACCTGCGCGGCCCGCTGTGTAAATGATCACACCAGTCGGGGAGGTCATAATTTATCTTAATGTAGGCCGATCCCATTGCAATCCTATACAGCAGGGGACGGCAGCGTGTAATCGTATAACTCTCATGTTGTATCAGTGCTCCGGCCCTCGGGTGATGAAACTGTCCCTTGTCACAGTACTCTCTACCTCTCTCTCTTTCTCTCTCTCTCTCTCTCTCTCTCTCTCTCTCTCTCTCGTGCGCTACACTCTCTCTACACTCTCTCTCGTGCGCTACACTCTCTCGAAGCTCCCAGGCCAAGCTTTCAGCCCTGGCCCATTGAAAACGTCTCTTTATGTAAATACACAGGGCTCTCGACGCTGCGGCACAAGCCCCCTCTGTGTGGCCTCTTTCATGTAGCCATGCGCAGGTCTCGCTTCTCGTTTCCTTTCACTCGGCCGTATTGATCAGGGCCCCTTTTTTTCACTTACGGCTTTTTTATCGGCCATTTATTGTGCCCCGAGCCAGAACATGTAACCTTTAATGTGTGAGCGCGCGCGAGCAGGCGCTTCTATCGACTCGGATTTAAGATCAGGGCGTAACATCGGGGGACACCCTGACGGCTCAAAGACCTTGACAGCGGCCATTGAAAGTCCCATCCGTGTGTGTTCCGCAGCAGATTGCAATCCAACTTTCTTCTCTTCCCCTCTCCCACAGGTTAACAGCGAAACGTTATTAAAGAGAGTTGACCGGGAGGTCAGAGAGAGAGAGCGGAGCCACATAAACAAACAATTAATTTGGCATGGAGGTGTAATAGGATGAGATCGCGGCAGGGCCGGGCCCATTGTTCTGCTGGAATTAACCATGGCAGGTCATGTGTCACTGGGTTCTGACCCCGGCCCCATTCACTAGCCCACACTTGCATTGGCCGCAGCCCGATGAGAGGTCAAACACAGTAACAAGCCAACCAAACACCCCCACCTCTCTTGCCCTCTCTGCCTCTCACTGCCCCCGACCCCCCCCCCCCCCCCCCCCCCCGCCCCCCCCAAGCCCGTCTCTAGTTCTGACCAGGGCAGCACTTACAAAACAAAGGCCTGCGTTACCATGGGGGTTAGAGAAACATGCTGGCATCCCAGCCTATATCGCGCTGCAGTTAGAGGTACCGTCCACCTGATGCTATCTGCGCTGCTTCCCGTCAAAGCACAACAAGGGCACGCGACCCCACCACACAAACACACACACACACACACACACACACACACACACACACACACACACACACACACACACACACACACAGACACACACACACACACAGACACACACACACACACACACACACACACACAGACACACACACACACACAGACACACACACACACACACACACAGACACACACACACACACAGACACACACACACACACAGACACACACACACACACACACACACACACACACACACACACAGACATGAAAAAAAGTAAAACACCCTACACATTTTAACTGTGTGATTCACAGCCTGAGTAGGCTGTTTACATCGGCGGCTGAGGTCTCCTGCTCGCTCGCTCCCCTTCACCTGCGGTGGGTGAGAGTGAGTGAGTGACTGGCTGCCGCCGGTCGCTCTGGTTTCAGCAGGCCAGCTCCGACACACTCTCCCCAGGCCACCCATCTGGATTGGCTTTTGTGTGGATGGCGTGTTGCGGCTGCTTTTTTTTTTTTTTCTGCTGCCGCACACAGGCTCTCAAAAGTTGCTGACTTCATTTAGTGTCAGTCACCCGAAGGGACTGGGTGCCTCCGACGCATGTGTGCCCCCGGGATGGGAGGGGGGGGGGGCACTGAGGTCTCTCTGAGGCCCGACAGATGCCCTGCGTAACGCCGGCATGGTGTTAAAAACATCTGATCCTTCGGCCCCGGGGCCACCAGTGGCGCTAATTGAAAAAAATAAAATAAGAAAAAAAAAACAGCCTCGCCACTAAAATGAACGCCACACGGGGCACAATCACTCGTCGCTCAGCACAAGTACAAAACTCTTGCCCTGGCTTCCTCCCACGGGAGACACTGGCGTGACCTGATAGCTGTGTGTGTTTTTTTAATGCTCGCCTGGGCATCCTGAAAGGGCATATGCAGTCAGAGCAGCTCGATGGAGGTGAATCTGAGGAGTCAGAGGCTGTAAAGGACTGCGTGCGCACAGCTGCCTGGTGTAGGGGAGCAGACTGGGCTTCAGCATGCAGAAGGAGGTGATAGGCAGGAGTGGAGGATGAAATGGCTCTGTGTGTGTCTCTCTCTGTGTGTCTCCCATAATTGATAGGGTGTTGAGTGGGTGGGGGACACGGGATCAGCTGCCCCGAGAGCAAGGCGCTTGAATTAAAACTTCAATCCGGCTGGCCGGGAATCAATTTCATCCTTGGCCTCCAACATTATAGGAACGAGGAGAGAGGAGATACAGGCGATAGATGGCCCAGACATAGACTGTCCCTCGGTCGCCGGTGCCTTTTGTATCCTGGACCATCTCCACTTCTCTTCACCAAAGCGGCCAAACCACCCCCCCCAAATCTCCAAATCCTCCCTCCACTCCCACCTCCTCCCTCCAGCCCTCAACTGGCCAGAGTGACAGCAAAAAGGATGATGGTCTTTTCTTTTTGGGGACTCCATGGGTCCACTCTCATTTAGTTAATAGTTTACAGGACTCTGCAGCCATTGCATCATGTTGAATCAAGCACTTCTCCACTGCTGGCCCCTCCCCTGTGGAGGCACGGCCCCATGTCCAGCCCAGAGGACAGGTGAGGCCCTCCGGCCACAGTTCATCTTACCTGCCAGGTGAGGACAGACAGATGTGTACATACCTACCAGGCCTTCTGAATACGGTGCTAAAAATGACAAAGACAAATTGCCCATAAATACAGTCATTTGTGACAAGAGTGACAAGGAATATCACCAAACATATGGTAGGAATACATACAGTATTAAAAAAAATGTTATTTTCTACGCACAAAAGTGATATTCAGTGCACGAGGGCGAACTCTGAAAGTAGTGCACGTGTGTCCTTTCATAGTGCAGATGACTGGGCATATTCTTATGATGGCCACAGCTCTTGAAGGGCCAAAGAGAGAAGGGGCTTTTTCTGGAGGACCACACAGACTGACTGTGTTTGGGCTCTGACTGAGGGATTGTTACAGGGACTGGGAACCAGCTAGAAGCGTCACCCCATGAGCCCCGTCAGCCCCAGCGCCACAGCGCCACAGCAAACAGTATGTGTGCATCTTTGCGTGCCGGTTCGCGGCAGTCAAAACAGGTTTTTGTTCTGGCCACAGTGGAGGGACAGTTTTGCCCTTTGTGAGCTGTAAAATGGTGGATTTGTTTGGTTATCAGCGCTGGAAATGCTAAAATCCAGTTTTAGGGACTCTGGGGTCGCAGTATGGCAGACACTGCTGAACTTCATAAACAATAATACAAGAAAAAAAAGGAAAACAATTATAATTCTTTTTTTTTTTTTAAGGATTTTACATTTTGCAGAATTTTTCATGAAATGCTCCGCAGCAGAGGGTGTTTTTTCTGTGAAAAATAGAGTTCTCTCTGTGCGGGTCATGAGTGAGGGGGTGGGTTAGGAGGGTGGGTTAGGGGAGGGGGGGGGGGGGGGTCAACTCTGGCTCTTCTGGGGGGAGCTCGTGTAGCATGTCACAGGCATCTTGGTAGCTGATAGATCATATCTCACATATGGAGTGCTACCTGCCTTCTGGCACGGCACACAAACAGCCTGAATGGAGAACTGTCTGCTCTGTCAGGCTACTCTGAAAAGTAACCCGAACGGGGCCAGAATGGAGGGGCCAAATGAAGTCACTCAGTGAAACCAGGAAACGGCCCCGTCCCAAGGGCCCCGTATACCCCTACTGCCCAGTCAGTCAAAACAAAATGGCAGGCAACGATATCACCAGGCCCCAGTCAAATTTGTGATATTTAAATATTGAATACTGGCACTTCAAATTATCAACAGCTGTTTCAGGTTTCCCCAGAGACTTGTGTAAAAAGCAGGGACATTTACTACCATCAACATTACAGATTTAATTTAATGTGATTACACCAGAGGTATTACTCTTGTGAAGTTGGTACACAGTTTCGGTGTCCGGCTCCGGATGGCAGTGGCTGGGGCAACAGAACACAGTCAGCGCTGATTTCCCTGATGGAAAGGCCAGGCCTTTGAAAATGATGAGCGAGAGAGAGAGAGAGAGAGAGAGAGAGAGGGAAAGAGAGAGGGATGGAGGGAGGAAGAGAGAGAAAAAGGAGTGTAACCCGCCAGACTTTTGCATTTTGGGGAAACTGGGGATTGGCCTCTGGTGTGGCCCTGCCAAGATCGTAAGGAACGCCTGTGCAAGAAAATGAAAATGGTGTATGGCATTTGGCCACAGTAACACCTCTTTTCTCTCCTCTCTCTCTCTCCTCTCATCCAATCTGTGATGGAAATGGGCGGACATTTTTTTTTTGCATCCTCTCTTGAGTTTGAGTTCTTGGAATAATCATAAAATAACTATAAATATGGTTTGGGGAATGCTGTTTTCTGTGTATTTTAGAGACTTTCATTCTTTTGAAAGCTTTTATGTGGTGGCTAGTTTTATGGGCATCTTTTTAAATTAGATTTGTCCTTACTCGTGCCATGCCGAGAACCCGTGCCCATGTAATGTTATGGTAAGTCGTAAAATGTGTCATCCATTATACTTTCAAGCTTCCAGCTAATTATTGGCTGTTTAATTTGTAAGCATAAATAAAGCTCTCGGAATCCAAAGCGTTTGACCAGGGTCGGACAAAACCCCTCTTGACTCTTAATGAAGCCGTAAGTGATTAAAAGCGTTTCCTGTCCCTAATCTGAGGGAAATAAGCCCCTCAGAAGCATGCGTACGATGAAGAGCACCCTTTCTTCCTGACCAATCCCTCCAAGAGTGACAGAAGAAGCAGAGGAAGAGGAAGAGGAGGAGGAGGAGGAGGAGTAGAGGAGAGGAAGAGGACGAATGTAAGCCGAGGAAGCTTGCCTTCACTAGAGGGCTGGAACCAGACCAGGACAGAGCAGAACTTTCTGAGGTCCATTAGGAAAGAATGCAGTTGCAGCCATACTTGTGTGAGATGAAACATACAGGAAGAGGGCTCTCCATCATACACCCCCTTGCTCCCTCTCTCACACACACACACACACACACACACACACACACACACACACACACAGGCATACACACACACACACACACACACACACACACACACACACACACACACACACACACACACACAGGCATACACACACTCAAAATCCTTCCCTCAACTTCTAATGGGCTTGGCATGTCCTTGAGGTCCCCGTTCACGGAGCCCGACTAATGAGAGTGGAAATGTCAGCTATGATACACTCGCGGGGAAGAAGGGAAACAGAGGGCCGCACAAAGCCCCTTTATGCCACCCGCCTCGTCTCTCCCCCTGCACTTGTTTTCCAAACCCTCTTTTGTGACTCGATTAGTGGACCCTTTCACACATTCTCACATGCGAGCAAAGAGGGGAGCTATTCGTTTATTTGCACTGGTAGATTATTTTTAGTCAGGCACAGGCACGGGCAGCCCTACTCATTGTGCCTGGTGGTGCTGGTGCTGGTGTGTGTGTGTGTGTGTGTGTGTGTGTGTGTGTGTGTGTGTGTGTGTGTGTGTGTGTGTGTGTGTGATGCTCGGCCTTGTGTTGTATTGATCAGCAGTTGGGGAGGTTGTGGCCCACTTGGGGGAGACACAAGTGGACCGGGGCATGGATGCAGCCGGTGCCTAGGCCTAGGCCCCGCAGTGGATCTGCAGCCAGTGTAATGAACAGGCAGTGTGATGATGATAATTACATTAGCACTGATGTACAGTAATGCTAAGAGCCAAGCATTTCAAAAAGCTAAAAATACTTTGGATGGCTAAGCAGAAGTCCACTCATCCTCGTGTTGGCTAAAGCTTTTTTTTTTTTTCTTCTTCTTCTTCTTCTTTTCTCTTTTCTCCTCTTTTTTTTTCAATGGCCAATCGAAAGCATGACCCTCTCCTGCCATTGGAAAGCAGAAATGTTTTTGAAGTTGGCAAGCGGTGTCAGAGCAGTGGATGTACACATGGCAGAGAAGGCTACATAGTTAATTAAGAAAACTTGTCTTCTAAATCCTCTAAGTATGATCAAGTAACCCCCCCGGGGAGATACTAGAAAAATACAAAATTGTGAGATAGGAGATCACTAAATCCTGTGTAAAAAAAACATTATAAAGAAGGCGGACCTGTCAGAAACAAGCTGTGTATGGTATTAGATAAATTAACCTCTCCATGACTCTCGAGGTCCAGATAGAGACTTCTGGAACAACTCATCTTGAGAAAGAAAAACTTGCACATACACCAAAGTGCACTGTACGCCACACCACCAACTTATTACAGACAGGCTGAGTAGAGAGAGAGAGAGAGAGAGAGAGAGAGAGAGAGAGAGAGAGAGAGAGAAAAACAGACGGGAGGCAGAGAGTAAGAGAGAGGGAGGTTCAGAGAGTAAGAGAAGAGAGAGACAGAGAAAGAAATGGATGGAGACCGTGTGTAAGAGAGAGAGCGAGGCGGACACTGGGCGATGGAGAGAGAGAGAGAGAGAAAATGGGAGGTGAGGAAGGTAATGGAATATCCTTCCAGGCTTTCTGGACTACAAAGAGAGGGGTGATCTTAGGTGTGAGACTCTTCTTCCTCAGATATGATCAATCATCTTCAGACAGTTCCCTCAGGCCTCTGGACTCCAATCTAAAGGCCATTACACCTGTCTCATTAGGGCTCTTGTCAAGGTTCACTAATGCTCACCGCGTGGAGCTCCAGAGACACTAATCCCTGACCTCTGTACAGACATCTGTAAATACATTTATACAACACAGACAGCTAGTGGTCATCGCTCTACTTCCATCACCCCGAGTGTCGCTAACTCTCAGTGATGTAGAATCGAAGACGAGATTCAGCAAAGATACCAAACTAATATAAACGTGTAAATGTTGAAGAGATGATGAAAATATGAAGTCATTAAGTGAAGTATGGCGTAACATGATTGTGTGCATGATAGTGGGGCCTTCCCTGAGCAGCTCTGTGCGATGAGTGCGAGGCGGCTGGCTGTGCGTTGGGAGAGAGAGTGCAGCGATAGTGTTTCACGCCGCAGACCTCACCTGCGCTGACTGACGCGGGTGGACACAGGCCAGGGGACAGGAAGGAGAGGAGAGACTGCTCACCTGCTTTCTCTCTCTCTCTCTCTCTCTCTCTATCCTCTCTCCTTTCCTTTCTTTTTTTTCTCTCTCTCTCTCTCACTCACTTTCCCCTCACACACTCTTTGCCTTTCCCCTCTTCTCCATTCTTCTTCTGCCATGCTTTATCTCTCAGTCTAACACTTCCTCTTTCTCATTCTCCTTCTTGTCTTTTCTGTCTCACCCTCTCTCTCTCTCTCTCTCTCTCTCTCAATCCGTGGCTCTGTTTTTTTCCTCTTCTTCTTTCTTCTCTTTCTCCCTCTCTCTCTCCCTCCTTTTTTCTGTGTTCCCCTCCTCCTCCTCTCCCTCTCTCCTCCCACACAAACACAGCCCAACACCCCCTGCTCCAGGTCTCACCTGGCTGGCCCTGTCTGCCTCTCTTCTCTTTGTCTGATCTCCAGGCTTCTGAGCGGGGCTCTCAATGGCAGCAGGAGCTGGCAGAAAGAGGGAGAGACGGAAAGAGAAAAAGAGAGAGAGAGAGAGAAACAGAAAGAGAATGAAATAGTGAGAGGTGCAGAAACAGACAGAAAAAAAAACTGAAAGAGAGAGAGAGAGAGAGGAAGAAAGAGCTAAGTATGGAAACAGAGACCACAAGACAGAGAAACAAAGGGAGAGAGAAATAGATATACAGAGAGAGAGAGAGAGAAGTACAGAAAGACAGTGGGTGAGCAAGAGTAAGAGAGAGAGAGTGTGAGGGAGAAAGAGGGAGAGAGAGAGAGGGGGAGAGAGAGAGGGGAGAGAGAAAGAGGGGGGGGAGAGAGAGAGGTACAGAAAGACAGAGGGTGAGCAAGAGTAAGGGAGAGAGAGTGTGAGGGAGAAAGAGAGCGAGAGAGAGGGAGAAAGAGAGAAAGAGAGGGGGAGAGAGAGAGAGAGAGAAAGGGGGGAGAGAGAGGGGGGGAGAGAGAGAGAGGGGGGAGAGAGAGAGAGAGAGAGAGAGAGCTGAAAACCTGCATGATGGACTGTTTTGGAGAAGCTCAGGGGCCTCTGCTGCCTGTTCTTACCTGTCCAGAACAACCCCCCGTGTCGGGAGGAGCCGGGGCGAGTCGCGCCCCCTCGGTCCCACACTAAGCAAACTCTCCCCAGGTGTGTGAGGAGAGGCAGGGCGAGGCGAGGCAGGCTGGCCGTGGTGGAGGCTCCGTCAGCGTCCTGTCATGCTGAAGATGTTTATCCAATTTGTCAAGATAATCTTTCCTTAAACACATCGCTCGGGCCCAGCCGACCTCCACAGCACTGACGGAGCAGGCAGCCCTGAAACACGATCCCTACTACCCATCAGCCCCCCAGGTCTGAGCGTGTGTGTGTGTGTGTGTGTGTGTGTGTGTGTGTGTGTGTGTGTGTGTGTGTGTGTGTGTGTGTGTGTGTGTGTGTGTGTGTGTGTGTGTCTATGTGTGTGTGTGTGCATATGTTTGTGACTATGCATCTGTGTCTATGTGTGTGTGTCTATGTGTGTGTGTGTGTGCATATGTTTGTGACTATGCATCTGTGTCTATGTGTGTGTGTGTGTGTGTCTATGTGTGTGTGTGTGTGCCTGTGTGTCTGTGTGTGTATGTGTGTTGGTGTGTGTGTGAGAAAGTGAGAGACAGAGAGACAGAGAGAGAGAGTGAGAGACAGAGAGAGAGAGAGCTCCCACTCCACCTCTGAGCAAAGCAAAAGTAATTATATATCTCTTAACTGAATTATCTGGCCAGCTCATTTGCTAAGAGAGTTCTTTTTTAAGTGAGAGCTTTGAATCAGACTCATCCCTCCTCAAACAGATCATCCAGCGCATTGCACAAATTTAGACTACTTAATGGGGCTTGGATCTGTTTATTTTTTAAGGGGGCCAAGGATTACTGCTTACTTAATGATGTCAGTTTTACTGCAATGTAAAATGGCATGGAAATTTGCATAAATAACACATATACACACACACACACACACATACAAATTAAAGAGCAAGTAAAAATCCTAAAGAGTGTGCTTAAAGCTGATCATTCTATAATGAATCTTTTCATTTGGCACGGTCAGGATTACTGTAAAAGGATTTCGGGGGAATATTTACAAGCACTTAATGATTCACAAACTTTATATTTAGAGGGGTTAATTTATCATCAGATATGATCTCTTCAAATAATAACATATAATACAAACCCCGCTGAAATGATGTACTGTGTAATTGCGTAGCCTGGGACGCGGGCCTATTTCGCACTCGCGCCAACATCTATGAAGCACATGTGTGGAATTTAAAGACTTTTGAAGAAGACAGATGAAAGTCTTGGAAATCCTTCTCCAGAGCTGGTAACTTTTCACTTTGCCACTTGAACTGGGCTGACAAAACAGCAGAGAGAGAAGGGGGTGGGGGTGGGGGGTGCAAGAGACATAACTCTGTGAAGCACTTGCGAAATAAAAACACGTTTTTTTTTGTGCAATGGTGTGTATTGCCATGATATTAGGTGCCAGGCAAGCCTGCGTTTATGGATGGCCGGAGCCAGGTCTGTGGGGGCAGACAAATGGCTTAAAAGCACCGAAAATGGGATACCTTTACGCAATCAGGAGAAAAATCACAGGCAAACACAGCTCAAGGAGTGATAAGACTCCAAAGAGCAAACAGTGAATTCCACCTAATGGATAAATCACTTGGGACCAAACACACAACACACACAAACACACACATGGAGGCACACAAACACACACATGGAGACACACAGACATACACACACATAAGCACACATGGAGACACACACACACACACACACACGCACACACACTCACACAATGTGTTCAGCCCTCCTACTAACCCTATGACAAAACTTTCCATTTGCCTTACATACATACATATATATATATATATATATATATATCACTATATATATATATCAATGTTGCAAGAGCGTAATTTATGACTTCATGTGAGCGGTATAGGCCAAGTCCCATTGGCCCGGGCATTGCCTGCAAGAAAGTCAATTTGATAGATTAACAGCATTTTAAAGTTCAGGTTCAGCCTTTCCTGGTATCTCTGATAGCCTTGATCATCAGTGATAACTGTGAATGTTCTATTCATAAAGGCTACAGACACTGAGAAAATGTGAACTACTTCTTTATTCAATCTTCTTTACATTTTACCAGTAGTGCTTTAGCGTAAGCAATTAGAGTTCCCCTCTGCAGCATGCTGCTGGTTGGAAGGCTCATGTGTCTGTCTCCTCTGGTGTCTGCACACTCACTTACACACATCTGACACACACACACACACACACACACACACTCACACACACACACACACACACTCACTTACACACATCTGACACACACACACACTCACTTACACACATCTGACACACACACACACACACACACTTACACACATCTGACACACACACACACACACACACACTCACTCACACACACACACACACACACACACACTTACACACATCTGACACACACACACACACACTCACTTACACACATCTGACACACACACACACACACACACACACACACACACACACACACACACACACACACACACACACACAGACACACACACACACACACACACACACACACACACTCACTCACACACATCTGACATCTAAGAGGTGGATCCCTGAAGGGCTCAGACAAACTGCTCACCTGCCGTCTACACAGACTGTCTCTCCTGATTTACACAATCACACACACCTGCCCTACTACAGACAGACACACACACACACACACACACACACACACACACAAACAGATACCCATGGGCATAGGATGTGGCAGACAGAAGGGAAACACCTTTGTGTTAAGGGTGAGGCATTAAGCATTGCATCTCAGTGTGGGTGAAGAGTTCAGATTCCACACATAGCCTTCTGCATCATGTCCTAATTGTGAAATTAATTCACCTCAATATTTTTTTGTTTTGGCACAACTCTCTCTCTCTCTCTCTCTCTCTCTCTCACTGTCTCTCACACATACAAGCACATTTACGGAAACACACACACACACTCTTCCAGCTGTCCCTTATCTCCTGCTGTGCGTGTGTGTTTTTTTTGTGAATGATCGGATGTTTTTCCCCAGTGGGCCTACAAGCACCCTCATGGCGGTGCGTGCTGCCTGGCCTCTCCAGACGGCGCAGGGGAGCGGCCCAACCGGTCGGTCTGGTCCGCTCCGGGCGCCTTAGCAACAGACCGGGTCCAAACAAGAGAACACCCACCATCCACACCCGCCACGTTATCGGCTCGGCGCGCTATCGGGATGTTTGGGCACACACAACCGCCAACCCACCAACCTCGATGCAGGTCCTCAGATCCCCAGGATGACAAGACGCTACATGACAGTCAAAAGCTATTCCCAGCGCGGGCCTCAAAATAGCAGGCTCTGGATCAGCATGCAGCCCCACTCCACACGACCACCCATTGAAACACATCACTATGTACACACTGAGAAGATGCTGAATGATGCATCAAAGGAGACGTGAAAGGAGATTAGCGAACGATAACCCCTCTGCGTTGGCCTAATGCTATTTTCTGACTCTGCCTTCATGGTTCTGTATTTGCTCTTAATCATCATTTTCAACAGTATTTGCTTCTTTTTTTTTTGTGTGGCACATGTTGACACAGATTGATAAAACTCTTCAGTGTCATGACTGAAACCTGAGGCGGTAAGGAGCATATTTTTCTGTCCATGGATACAACGCGAGATACTTTATCAGGTGTGTAAGCAGTTCTGGTCAACACGCTTAACTGAAGTAGGTAGAAGCAAAATTACAGAACAAACCCAGAAGTGGCATCTGACGAAAACCAACCCCCCCCCCCCCCCCCCCCCCCCCCCCCCCCCCCCCCTCCCCAAAAAAAAGCAAACGTGAAGCCGGGTTAAAAAAAGTGTCCTGCCCGGACCTTCTCAGTCATTGTGAAGTGTAATGGAGCTTGACAGTTCTGTGGTGTAAGGCCGCCCTTTGACCCCGCTAATGGTGCCGGAGCAGTTGCCCCCCAAACGAGCAGCCTAGATGAAGACCACACAGAAGAGTTTCATCAGATTAGCAGCGACTGCTAAGACACGCCAGCACACATGCAACTTGTGATCGCGATAAGCCGGTTATGATTGTCCCATCTTTCCACTTAGGGAGGAAGAGGAGGCAAACCAGCTCACTCTCACTCGCTCGCTCGCTCACTCTCATTATGTTTGAACTGTTTTTTTTTCACCCATCAGTCCCTCCCTCCCGTACCCCCCCAACCCCCCCCCCCCCCCCCATTACACATGACAAGCGAGCGGCAGAAGAAGTGCGGGCAAACGAGGCAGCAATCTAAACGTGTCATTTCCTCTCAAATGTATCATTTTACTTGAGTGGTCAGAATTTAAAGAGACTGTGGAACCCAGTGGAGCTGGAGGGGAGGGGTGTGTGGGGTATGGTGAGTGAGTGAGTGAGTGAGTGAGTGTGTGTGTGTCTGTGTGAGAGAGGGTGAGTGTAGGGGGGAGTAGGGGGCGAGAGACAACACTCACGGTATTGGCAATTAAAAACCAAAACGCACAGGCACCCAGTGGCGTTGCTCCCCCCCCCCCCCCCCAACCATCCCCCCACCCAAGCAGAACCAATTTCCCACAGCCATACAGCTTATAATTATCCTGATGTTAATCGGCGAGCGATGACTGTGAGGGAATGGCCTTTCCCCTTGCCTTAATTCTGCTGCAGATCCTATCTCTTTGACAGCGACTGACAGGCCAGAGACTCCGACGCACACAAGGATGTTTTTCTCTCCTAACTAATTTGCTGGAAACTGCTGGATGGAGGTATCGCCTCTTGGCAGGATGTTGCGTTGCTGAAGAGTCACTGAGTTAAACCCACGAACACACACACAGACATACCCACACACACACACACAAACAAACACACTCACGGAGTACACGCTTGCAAGAGAAACATATGTTTACAAATACATAACAAATTCACACTGACAGATATGTACACACACACACACAAATACACACTAAGAGATGCCTCCAGGTGAAGAGAAGCATATGAATACAAATCCACACACTCACACACACACACACACACACACTCACACACACTCACACACACACATCTAAATCCACACGCACAGCAGGCTCTGATCTTCCCCTGAGGCCTGTGACCAGCACCCCGTCAAGCGCTCAACTAGCCGAGGGGAGATGGCTGTGAGTGGCTCTGGGATTTGCCTTGTTTTCAGGATGACACCCCATGCGTGAAACCAGCCAAAGCTAAACAAACACACTCTCCACCTTCAGGTGCCACGGCAATATTTGGGCATCACCATGGGAACAAATCTGGATAATTGAGGCAAAATAATCATTAAGATAGCTGCGTGTAAGAAGTACATTATTTCTAATGTATATCCCATAGCAGAGCTCTTCCTATTAAAAAAAAAGAAAACAGACCCTGGGGGATATGTACAGATGACTAAGCTTTAACACCAGCAGACGGTTTCAGTTAGGGAGAAAATATGCTGGTAAATGTCTGAATCACTAGGCTCATTTCAAGAACCTGATGAAATTGATTTGTGTGTGTTGTGTATGTGTGTATGTCTGCATGCATATGTGCATCAGTGTGTGTTTGTATACGCAATTTTGTGTGTGTGTGTGTGTGTGTGTGTGTGTGTGTGTGTGTACGTGTGTGTGCACAATGAGAGCAGAGTGTGTGATTCCGGGTGCAATCTAACCATCTTTGGCATGGGCAAGCCATCTCCCGTCGTTAGCCCCACTACCTGTCAGCGAGCAGCTAGGGCCCTGATGACTTGTGACAGGCCCCCAGTCGAGCAGAAATGAGGGCCCGTGACACCGGTGCAGGGCCCCGGACACCGATGCCTTCTGACAGCTCGCCGCTGGGGTGCAGCTGGAAGCAGCTGCCGGGGGAGAGGGGGTGGTGGTGGGGGGGGGGGGGGGGGGGGGCCCTGGGGAGGTGAGGGGGGGCGACAGAGGTGGAGGTTTCCCTCTTTGCCACTGTCCACCCCCCCCCCCCCCCCCGTCCATCCAAAAAAAAAAGGCATCTCACTCCAGTGCTGTGTAGCCTGCAGCTGTATCTGACACGGGTGTTAACAGGAGACAGTTAGGGGGTCGAGGCGGGTGAGGGAGGGAACCCGAGCACATGGGGATCTCTGGGAGTGCCAGGGGCCGCCCCTGGCCACCGGGCCACCATTTAACCCGGCGCGGCTACATCAGGGCACCCCACGGCTAACAGATTTAACGACTGCTCTCTGACGGATCCGGGCGGGGCGGGGTGGGGTGGGGTGGGGTGGGGTCGTGCGGTGCATGTGTGTGTGTGTGTGTGTGTGTGTATGTGTGTGTGTGTGGAAGGAGGGGGGATTGGAGCCGGAGAGTGGGAGCCCCTGGTCAGAGGTGACCCCACGTCACGACACAAGACCCCACAAATGGATGGGACAGGACATCTGGGCGCCCAGCATCTGCCAACTCATCTACAATACTGTACGGCAGCACTCCTTTGTTCTCCTGGCAAAGTGCAGAGGCGTGTGGAGGCTCTGACTAAGGGTTAAACCCGTACGTATGCCAGCACTGAATGGAACAGAAATAATGAGTCAACTCTCAACCAAACAAGGTTTCTCCAAACAACCAAACTGTGATATATATATACAGTATATCAGCATTAACAGTTAAAAAAAAAAACTATTATTGTTATGAAAAAAATTGAAACAAACACAACTGGAGTATGCTTTATGAGTCACCAAGTCACATACACACTGAGTATTAATAGCCACGACACTGAATGCAAGCCTCCATGGTATTTTCCTACGCCTCGATTGTTGAGCCAAAAAAATGAGGTCACATTTTTCTGTGACATGGAGGTTTCAGTTACACAATAGGCATTTTGCCTTATCGTACTACATCTTCTGTTTGGGTTTCCTCTGGTTAAACATCACTGGTGCTTGTGTAGTCCCAGTGATTGCCATTCATATGGCCACAGTGATCTCATCTTGCGCTGTGGGAGACAATGTGTGCCCTGATGGCAGAGATGCCTTCTTAATTTGATAATGTTATTACAAGAGTGCGGCAAGTAAATATTCACTCCCACTTTTCACCAGACCAACAGGTAGCTAGGGGTCTCTTCATTCGGGGGCTGCTTTTTCCCCCTGAGTGTTTGTATTTTTGTTGTGTGTTTTTTTTTTTTGGTTATTTAAAATTATTTTATTTTGTTTCTTTTCTTTGGATGAGTTTCGTCCAACAATGGACAATCTCAGCAAGGATTCAGTGTGTTGCCTGCTTTTGGTGTTATTGTTCAAATGAAGTGCTTGATTTGATTAGTACAAAGCCTTGGTGATCAGTCTTGTCATTTCTGATTCCCGCAGTCACCATGTGAAAGTCCTGCAATTTACAAATACAACAGTCCATTGTTGCACAGTCTTCCTAATTGATACCTGTCAATATGACTGACGCGGTAGTTTCACACTTCCCATATAGGCATATTGTGAAAGTGTGAGCTCTGTACTGGCATCACTTTGATTGGCTCAAAATTAGCCTCCCTCCAAACGTATGCCCCCACATCCACCACGGGCTGAAATCTTACTCTGGGAAAACGGTGGTGGACAGGCGAGCCAACAAAAGTCTCCCGAACGTGCTAATTAGAACCTGAACTCAGGTGTTAACCTCTCTCGCTCAAAAACGGCGGCTTGTGTAATTGCTGGAAGCTGGCCCACTTAAGACACAGCTGTAATTATTGAATTAGTATGAAAGTTCACGCGGGGCCTCGGATTTCGAGGCGTTATTAAGCCTCCCGATGAAATATTAATCCTGAGGTTGTGTGTGCTCAGCTCCCCCTGCCCCCCCTGCACACCTGCACAGATCTTGACTGAGGAGCTGGCCCCCTCCACCGCACTACACTACCTGAGGAAAGGAATGCACTCTAAATGCACTTTTCCAAAGCTGTGCCAATCGCGGCGGTTACACGCAGGCCAACAGGTGGTGTGTACTCAAACCCGTGGATACTGCATGCCATAAGCAGTGGTTTAGTGTTGTGTGTGTAGACACGGATTTGCAGTTTTGCCAAACTACGGTGTGTCGCTCCAGGTCTTTGATGAAAGCGCACTAAAAACACGGCGTCTAAACAGGAACAGCGGAGTGCCTAATCCAGCCTCGCTGACAGCAACTAATGCGGCTCTCACTGAACTCCCAGACTTGCCAGCGTCTAGACGGAGTTCACACCCAGACACCTGCAAAAAGAGAGAGATGCCTTAACACTTCCCCTGCTCTTGTTGTTTAAAAAAAAGAACAATTTGCTTGAAAATTATTTAGAACTTCACAGCTATGACAATATAAAACCAAGGCAGTTTCATGCATATCTAGCGCATACATGAAAAGTCTTGAATATTCAAGTTCTTGTTTTTTTTTATTGCTGTTGCAATTACTCCACACAAGTAGGTTCTGCCAGGGCTACTGCTAACAATAGCAGCGGACACAGAACACAGGACTGGGATCAGCTCAAAAACACAAACAAGGACAAGATAATGTGTACATGGATATCATTTAGTTGGGAGCTACAGTACATGGTGGAAGCAGCTTGTGTCCGAGAGGACAGCGAATACTAGGGGCAATACATGACCAGAAGGGGGCAAATGTTACAAAGTGTGTGGGAAGTGTTGAAATACAGTGTGTGTGTTTACATCAGTGAGTGTTTCTAGGAGAGGGTTTGGGGGTAGTGAAAGAGTGGGACATTACAGGCATGGTAAAGCTAGGGTAACTTTCATTGTAGATTTCAAATAAGTCTTTATTGTACTGATAACACAACACAACACAAGGCATTTTTGTAAACACATTTTTGTAGATATTCATATTACTAAAAAAAAAATGAATTCATTATGAATTTAGAATTGTGGTAAAGCTGGTAACAGTGTAAATAATAAAACAAAGTCGTTCCACGGTCTCTTCCTCTATCTTACACACAGACATGCACACCCCCCTTCCCTCCCCTCCCCTCCACACCCACAGCCCATGGACACGCTTGACACATTGCTAATGGCATGAAATGACAGTCTGAGACAGGTTAAAACCCTTCTCCATGGGGAGGAGCCCGTGTCAACCAGGTAGACTGGCACCCTGAGCACCTGTCTGGGCAAACCTAGAGCGCCGGCAGTGACACTGGCAGTGGCGACGCCACCATCGGCAGCCGCAGCAGCAGCAGCACAGGACTTGGCTGCGGGTCATGGGAAATGGAGCATCGCAGACAGATGGATCGCTGACACCCTCTTCCTCCTCCTCCTCCTCCTCCTCCTCCTCCTCCTCCTCGCCCAGCCAGGGACCGGACGAGTCTGTCGGTCCTGATGCGCGGCCTGGGAGTGGAAACAATGCAGGGAGTGTTGCTGGGTGCTTGCGTCACCCCCCGGCGTAGAGACACCCAAAAAGCATGTGTCAGGATGACAACCCACGCCACCAAACCCCTGCAGAGCCATCAGATAACACGCCTGCTCCGTGAAATTTCAAGATGGGGTTAGAATGAGAGACCATCCATTCACTCATGCAGAAATGGCAGTTTTATTTTTTTTACAGGTGAGCTGGTCAGCAGCCCTTCAAGATCAGGAATGGGTGTTGCCATCTGTGAGGTAGACTGTTGAAATTTCACCAGCCACTTAGCACCTTCATGCCTTTCCACACATATACAGAGGAGAGTGATAGATATTTACCTGAAAGTCTTAAAAGTAGAAAAGTCTAAACTTTCATTAAAGTAACAGTGTATGAAGTAATCTTTGACAGCCGCACGGCGTGAAGTAATCGCACACAGAAGCATTCTTGTCTTCATGAAGACATTCATGAAGATGTGTCAACAGACGCAGAAAACGGTTTTCGACAGCTGAGTAGTTTTATCTGGGCAGACATATACTGAGAAAAGTGTTGTGAAATAAAGGTATGTGCAAGGACAGACAGAAGAACAGGTTTGAAGGTTGAAGAATGACATGTCTGGATAGCATTCATGCAGTCGTCCCCAACCCCCTCACACACAGTGGCGGCCCACTGCCCACTGGTTTCTGCTCTTCACAACGGCAAGAATGTGCTGCATCTTGAGAAGAATTGACCCATCCTGACAGAGGCTCAAACGTAATAGATTAACCTGTGAGAGAGAAAGAAAACACACAGCTGTTCTGTGTGCTCAAGGAGAATTCTTCACGTCTGAAAGATGCATTACTTAAATGACAAAGTTGCACAGACGTGAAGTGTTCACCAAACTTTCAAGGGTATACACAGAAATACATTTTTGTGAAATTTTCCATTCCTTCCTTGACCTGGCAGGTGAAGGCGTGTGCTCTTGCCATAGAAAAGCAATACTAACTCCAGGAACATGAGAAAATGTACTGGTATGCAATACTAACTCCAGGAACATGAGAAAATGTACTGGTATGCAGCAGCAGCCATCCAAGCACCTCACCAAAGGATCAGGTGAGTTTCACTGTCTTGTGGTCGCCCTGTCCTTGATACTATAGAATGTGTTGAAATGAGTGGATGGTGTTGGTGGTGGTGGACCCAAGATCCCCCTAAACTGAGCTGAAACCTACTGCCCTCATAGCCGCAAAGACCACAGGCAAGCCACTCTCTCCAGGTTATATAATATCGGTTTTATAATATGAAAGAGAGTACCATTCTTAAAAACACCGCCTGAATGTTAATATGTTACTTTTTTTTGGCAAATAAGCAAATACTCACAGACACAATTAAAAGACTAGGCTGAGTGCCAAGGGTATGGCATGAATCACAGCCTGCCCTGGGCTGTTTGTTATCCGAGTGTGCGAGGGAAGGAAGGGCTCCCAGGTGGAAAACAGGTGAGCTGAGTTCTAATACGAGCCATTAGCACTAATCCCACAGCTCACGGCCAATCACGCAAAAAACCTGCAGAGCCACACCCATCTGGCCTACAGCCGTCTACCCAACCGCCGAGCTGTCACTCGCGTCACGCAAACGCAAGACAAATGGACCTGCTCGGCTGGCCTGCTGTAAACACACACACACCACAACACACCACACCACATCCCAGCCAGCGGCACACGCCCAGCCTCTGACCTTTACCAGACCCATGGCATATAAACTTAAGCTTACAGAGGGAGTAGCATCAACTGTACTATGGCAGGGCCATCAACAGGCTACCACATCAGATTATCAACTCTCACGCGGTAAAATAGATTTGGAAGTGGTCAGTAGGAGTGACAATTCGACAGACAAGTTAAGAAATAAAATCATGTCCTAACAAATTACTTGCAAAATTGTCCAGTTGGTATTAACAGGCTCAACACGAGCGTGGCCATTTGAACAGTATAGAAGCGTGCAGCCTGGGAGCACGGAGCACATTAGAAGCCTGACCTGAGGGTAGAGTGATGCAGGCTGGGCAGAGTCCAGGCCGAGCAGATTAAACTCTCTATCAGTATGGTCTGCTGCTCACATATTGGATTTGCCCAGTCAATTATTCATGCAGGATGTATTTTGAAAACGTGAACTGGCCCAATCGGTGTCAAATTCAAAATTTGTTCCTCTTGCATTATTGATTGTTCGCAGCCGTTGGCCTAATGAGAAGAGTCTCTTTTCACTGTGGCGGCAGAAAGACATCAGGGTGACCAGGCTGGCACCAAAAATCTAAAGGTGTTTGTGAACAATGTCACATTAAACATACAGCAACAAATATGACTTGATTGTCAATTCATGTCTTCTAGAATATGCCATGAATAATCTACAACACTCAAGGCTATTCTGAAATGGAGACATCATCAGTCATATTTTATGTTCATATCATATAGTTCTGTTATGATTGTGCTATCAAATCAAGTACATCACACTTGTAAAATAACTGTTACTGTACATAAAAGCTTTAAAAAAATAAAAAATAGTGTTCAAATCATTTAACAGATGACCCAGTGTTTTTATGAAAGCAATAACAAGTAAACTGGCGATGTGTCAAAACCATTTCCCTGGTAACAATCGGACAGGGCTATTTCATTATTAACGAGAAGACAAATATCTACTGAGCGGGATAACGGTCACCATGGATGCAACCTGTTTCTTTCCCATTCCAGGTAAACCCCCCCCCCCCAACACTCCTGATAGGATCAGGAGCACAGAGTGGATAGGCTTCTAGGGAACTACGGAGGGACAAGTAGTATGTAAGTAATATCTAGTCTAGTCTAGATCTAGTCGATGCGCTTTACAATCTCACCATTTAATACTTACATCGAGGATACGTATATCAGAGAACATAGCATATAGTATATTTCCATCTGTTTGATGAACTTTTAGTAGATCACTTCTTCCTGTGTAAAAAAAAATGATCAGTACAGTAAATCTAAACTCCAGATAAAAACCTACTCACACCATCACTTCACATTCCTTACAACAATATTATCTAACTTATCCAAACTGAAAAATGTTCCTAGTACCTTATTAATGGTGAATGCCTATCTGACCTTGCTATGGTAAACCAAAATAGACTGCCTACTGGACAAAGACGGTAATTATCTATTGATAATGTACATGGATGCATGGGTACAGCTTTGTATAGAAACCAGTGCTTCATACGCAAGGCATGTGCCAGACCAGACGCTACTCAATGGAACAAGTATTGATTAAACCTACGTCTGTGAAAGGGATGAACCCGAAGTGATGATGATGGTCACCCAACTACCCAGAACATAGCTGACTGCTTTTTAGATCTAAAAAAATAGAGTTAATTATCTCTCTCAAAAGATTACTGGGGGGCCCAAAGTACCATTGAGGCACACAATTCAATAAACCGATGATGTGACGCTCGAAAATCAGTCATCTTTTTCATTCAACTCTGAGATGGTGAGGGATTGAATGCGAGCACATCACAAGGAAAGGTGACACACCACAATGGAAGCTCCACCTCTGTCGATAGTGAAGACCAAAGCAGAGGCTGTCTGTACAGAGCACCGTGTATTCATGTATTACAGGCAGAAAGCAAACTTTACAGCTTCAGAGACTGACTTCACTGAATCACAAGCAATTTGCTGGTTAAAAGAGATGAAGAAAGATCTGTGTAACCTTTGCACTTCGACAATGTTCCCCCATTAGATAAAGGGTTAAGAAATTCACTGACTATTGAACTGAACATTTAGAACTGAACTGAGCTAAATTTCACACATCTCCTGTGATCAATTAGCAAACCGTGCTAAAAAATGTAGCATTTCCTTTCCCTCACATTTCAAACGCTCTTCCCTAAAGTCACCCTTGAGGAACAAGTTACTGCTCAGGCTACCGTTACTTAAAGTCTTTGAAAGGGCCCTTTTTTTTCCACCTGGTAAGCTGAACCCCAAACTGTGGCTTGGTTCTGGGCTGTGTCTGATACGCTGAGGGCACGCCAGAGACGGGGCTGCGGGCTCCAGGCTGAGGGCAACAGCTGGCAGGTGGAGGGGAAGAGAAGCCCGTGGCCCAGGGCCCTGTCCTGGACAAAGCCTCGGAGCATCAGCTCCACACTATGGCTCGCTTGCTCTGAGACAAAGGCTGTCGAAAGATAAGTGTAATTACCTACTCCACAATTGCTCTCAACTATCTCCCCTGGCTGTCGCTAGAAGATAGGTTTAAATGAGTCTGTGAGAGAGACAGAGAGAGAGAGAGAGAGAGAGGGAAAATGGAGAGAGAGAGAGAGAGAGAATGGGGATGGGGAAAGCCCTACTGAAACCTTGTATTACAGATTGTTGTTTGTATGTGTGTGTGTGAGCGCACATGTGTGTGTGTGTGTGTGTCTGTGCGTGTGTGTGTGTGATTATGGTGTGAGAGGCACCGTATTTGCTGCATCTGTCCGCTATCATGGGAACAACTGTAGTTCCATTTAACTGATGTATTTCATACAAAATACACCAAATGATAGAAGATGGCAGAATGTTTTAAAAGAGCTAACACTGATTCCGGTAGATTCTTATGAAGTAAATTCAAGATCGAAGACGGAAACAAAACTTTCAGTTCCTCTAGGCTAGGGAGAGGACTTGAAAAGCCACACAGACTCGTGAAACAATGGAGTCTCTCTTCTGCCTTCATCAGTGGACACTTGCTCGAGTGAACTGTCAACTGCTTTGGTCAAACTGCAGATAATTACATTCTGAGCATTAGCAGGACATGCTTTGTCTACTGTTTACGACTAAGTACATGTACAGAGTACTGCACTGTTTCCAAGGCTCTGGAGGGAAACTGCAGAGATGTTATTTTCTTGCAGGAAGAAGAGAGGGGGGAAAAACAGGCAATTGTGCTGTATCACGATCTGCACACAATCATGCCAATTACACAGTCAGGGCCAGAGTCGGCTCTCTGTTGAAAGGCCAGACTGCACTTTCCAGTAAGAGAGGAGCACGTTCCGATGGGCTCCAAACAGACCGACATCACGCTGAAAGGGCAGTCAGGATTTTGATTGACTACAGTGCGTTCAGAAATCCTGTGTTGCATATGAATATCTTTTTCAGAAATAACTTAACTTGACCCTATCATCAACTAGTGGCCCTATCTAAAATAGTGATAAGTGTGTTCATTGCATCAGAGCAAATAATGAATATATTCTTCTATAAATAAAGACTATAACATTTCCTCAAC
This sequence comes from Clupea harengus, assembly GCF_900700415.2. Taxonomy (NCBI): domain Eukaryota; kingdom Metazoa; phylum Chordata; class Actinopteri; order Clupeiformes; family Clupeidae; genus Clupea; species Clupea harengus. Next base: position 4,462,165 of record NC_045161.1, on the reverse strand, counting down.
AAAAGTAATGACAGGAACATTTGCAGTGGGTTGTCACATTTAATCAAAACGTTTTGATATTCTCTGCAACATATGTACAGTTACTCTGTGTAGGGTTTCCATCCTTATCCTGTGGCCCATTACACAAACGAGGCACATGGCTTTTCGTAAAGGACTATCCTCATCAATTTGAGGTTCACCTTATGTTACTCTCCCCCCCCAATCCCCCCCCCCCCCCCCCCCCCCCTCCCCCAAAAAATCACATTTTATAGCCCTGCTCTGAAACTGAACCCCATAATGGCATATGGCCTCTTGGAAATGTCACAAATTTCCTTGGCTGCTGGAAAGTAACAGTACCCAGTCACTGGAAAACAAATTGTATTGGACCAGCCCCTGCCTACTGGACACTTGGCCTATAGAAACAAAGGACATTTTAGTGGCTTTGACTCCTTCAAAAGAATATTTATTTACAGGGGTCTTTGTGGGGGTCCCACCCAGTCTCCCCCCCCCCCCCCCCGCCCCCTCCTCGGCCAACTGCTCTCGTAAACACCTCTCCGACTGTGGCGGAGTTGGCTTTGCCTGTGGAGCTATCATGAAAGTTTCCAAACAGGTCAACTATATGCTAATGCCGTGTGCATACAGCTGACTCGTTTAGCATTCAGGTTTGGTGCAGGGGGCTGGCACACTCCCCTGGCAGCGGTGGCCGTGCCATCTGCCTGGCCGGAGGGAGAAGGGCGAGATAAACGGGTGATTGAGTGTAGCCCTGTGCGCCATAAATGGGCGACTGGCACGGGGGGCCACTGGGCACGCGGGTCACTTCGACAGATTGGACGGAGCCTTCTGTTTCTTCTCCCGCTCCTTGTCAAACTCTGCGGCCCACGCCGCCGCCGCTGCTGCTGGTGGTGTCAGTAAACTCTGTCGCTGCTCACGCTGCCCGTCTGACACACGGTCACCACCGACCTCTCTGTACGGGATGTCCGGTCCAGGAGTCAGTCTGTTATACACCGCACCATAACTCATGACAATTTGGATCGGTGGGGTGATGTAAGACTGAATGAAAGTACCGGTCGAAAAAAACACACACTTTTTTTTTGAGCTGATGTCCCCCAGCTGTCACATTGTAAAGAGGGGGCTAACTTAGAGGATCGGCCATTGTCTATTGCCAATAAATCACAGTACCAAACAAAGCAGGCGTGTATTAACGTCAGCTCCGGCACTGCCCTCTCAGTCCTTGCTCACTCCTAACTTTCTAAGCATCAACATGAGTGCCTGTTTACGGAGGTCTGTGGGACACGGCCATGTGGCTCGTCGAAAGCAGACAGCGATTATCAGCTGCCGACGCTTTTGCCCACTTTCAACGCATCTCTTAAACCCACATGAGCGTCTTTACCTGCGAGGTACACACTTTCATCCGCACTTTCTCTCAATGCAGTGAAAACGTTGGCAGAAAAACAGCTTAGAGCAGCGACTGGGGTGAATGATCATGGGGAGGCAGCGTACCTGCAAGAGTCGGGGGGGGGGGGTTTACACGCCGAGAGCACCGCTGATAAGAGTAAGAGGGATTGCAGAGCAGCGATCCCGGGATTAGATCCCGCATAAAGCATGTTCCGCGCTTTCACTCTTTGATGTGGCACAGTCAACCAGGGGCGCAAGTGATTAACAAGTGGCAAGAGTGCAAGGTGCTGGCAAGCTGTGTGTGTGCGTGAGTGTGTCCTTAGTGTGTCCTCCTCTGGGACGTGGTCATGCTCTGATGTGCGATACGTGTGTGTATCTAAGTGTGTGTGTGTGTCTGTGTGTATCTAGTGGGGGGGTGGAGGTTAGGTCATATTAGGACTGTGGTGGTGGTGGTGGTGGGGGTCCTCAAACGGGCTCATTGGAGAAGCCTATTTCATCAGGGCGAGGGACAAAGGCCACTAAGCCGGTAAACAAAGGGTGTTGCTGGTGTGGTCTGGCGTGGCGTGGCCTTCACTTCCAGGTGGGCAAAAAAAAAGCCCCACTGCTGGCTGCGAGATTCCTCAGCATCTTCTCAGGAGCACTGGGGAATAAAATCCTCTTTGCTCTTACTCCTTAAGCACCTTGCAAAGTCGAGGTGGCTTGCAACGGATTGTCTTAATCTTCCCTTTTTGTAAAGAAAAGGGGTAAGCCAGGCAGAATGTCAGTCTATATCAGTCAAAAACCAATTGGTTACAAGGATTTTTATTATTTATTTATATACCACCCCCAACCCCCCCCCCCCCCCCCCCCCACCCCTTTCTTTTTTGGTGACGAGGAAATAGTTGCAACCAACTTTGTGAAAACCCTTGACGTGCTGACACCAAACCCCTGCACAAATGCACACATCGCAGGTAATTTAATGTGTAATCATATGTGTGATTAATCCCTATGTTATGAGGGGGCAATGCAATTTTTTTATGGCCCATCCAGAGGTCAGATATCTTTTCAGCTGCTCCCAAGGCTTTCAGAAGAGGCTTAGCTAATGTAAATGAGGATGCTGTGGCCTGAGGGGCAGCTAGTTTCCTTAGATTAGACCAAAAAAAAATGTCCCTCCTATCGGAGTGGCTTAGGTTGGGGAGGACGGTCCAAAAACTCATTACGCCGATGGAGGCCAAGACAAGGAAACGACTCACCCCCACGACTCGTTTCCTTGTGTTGCTTTAGCCACTTAAAAATCTCCCTACGTACAGTTTCGTCCATGCCACTTATCAGGCCTGTGTGAGCTGCACACAAAACAGACTTCTTGACTTTTTACGTGTGGCGGCCGTAGAATACGATATGCACGACTCTGACAAGAAAAAGTCACGCGTTTAACAAGCAGGAATTAAGACTTTCAAATATGTCAGAGATGATGATTGAAACCCCAACCATTGATGATTTGGCAAACCTTAAAGAATGTCATGCCTTATTGGTTTGTCAATCAAAGAAATGTTGTAATCTATCTACCTGTACCTTCGCAATTCGAGTTCACTTTCAATAAGCGTCTATAGTGTCTATCAAAGCACAGCACTGATACACAAGATTTTGCTTTGGTACCAGACCGCAGCACAAACTGCATATACAGGGCAGGTAGAGTGAAGCAGACGTAGGTGGGACATACTTGCTGTTTGACGGGCCGGCGCAGGTTCCCAGACTCACGTGGGGGGGTTGGGGGGGGGGGGAGGGTTGAGGTGGGGAAGGAGGGAGGAAGCCAGTGAAGCATGCAGAGGTGTAGCTCCCAGCAGCTGCACCGGGAGCTGGAGAGGACCACACAGAGAGATGCCAATCTTGTTTCCCGATCCCAATCCCTGCACTGATCTGGGGTTAAATTGGAGATAAATACGCCCCGCGAGGCTTACGAAAGGGGATGGCAACACTTCCAACGCTGTCATGTGCTTTCAGACATGGAAGGAAGTATATGCGTGTGTGTGTGTGTGTGTATTCGATGTATATGTATATATACGTGAAGGGACGGGATATGGGTTTTGTGCCCTAAACACACTTCTTCAGGGTTGTATCAAAAATAGCAACATAAGACTTCTGCATTTAATCAACTAGAGAAAACCCTTTAAAGCGCTCCGATAAAAAGAGGACATGGATTCACAACTCTGGTGCTTACGCAGGGAAGCTCTGAGGGCTGAGGAAAATGCATCGCAAAATTGGAAGACAGGTAAAATGTGCTCAGAGTTGCGCGCATGCAGCAGCGAGACGTGTTTATGCAGAAACGGCTCTTCTAAATTACACGGCCTCGTCACACAGCGCCTCTTAAGCCACGACGGGCCGTAGCCGGACCCGGGAGTTGAGCTGAAATTAATCTTCGCGACATGGCTGCTTCGAAATTTAGCCTCTCAATTTAATGCAGGGGAGGGCCGATTTGCAAGCCTATCGGGCCGAGCTCGAGATTTATTTAATTCCATTAATGGATGTGCTGTCCTGGCTAAGGTGGCACTGCGTGCAGACGGCCGGAGGTTGCTGAGTGGGTGCTTTGGGGGCCAAGGAGGGGGGAAGGGGGGGTGGGGGGGCAGGATGGGGTTGGGTGGATGGGGGAGTTTGGGGGGGGGGGACTACAGGTGTGTTGGCTGGGTGTGACTGTTTGCCTGTCAGTGGCAGAGACGAAGGTCTTACCTCTGCACGGCTGAGTGCACAGAGAGGGAGCAGAAGGTTAACTCTGCTGACAGGTGGGTGCAATCAGAGCATGGCAGCTCTAATCCAGCAGGACCAGAACACACACACACACACACACACACACACACACGTGGACAGACATACACGTACACATACACAACGTGGACACACACATATACACACACACACTGCAGTGAGGGCCACCTGAGATGGTGAGAGAGGTGACAATCCAAGTGTCAGACTACATGGCCTGAGCGTGTGCATTTCCAATGCAGGTGAAGGGCTAAAGACATACCGTATGGTTGTGAAATTAATTAAACAGGAGTCAAATTACTTGCAAATTGTGAAACAAAAAAAAATATTTTGGAGAACTACTAACAACTAACAGGAAAAAACATCAGTCCCTGTGATAGCCATCACTGAGGGAGGCCCAGGCATTTGACGAGAGAGCATACACAACACACACACGACACACACACACACACACACACACACACAAAGAGAGAGAGGCAAGCTTCAATTCTGCACCGCCGGAGATATTATCACATGGCTGTGTTGTTTCTTCAGGTGCTCTGTGCGGCTATAGCAAGTCATACCATGTAGGCGCACTCTATGCCATTCACCAGAGCTGCAGTCAGCCCAGCCTTTGATCTTCCTACCTTTGAATCTCTGGCATGGTGGCTCTACGGTATCCTGGTTGCGTGGCCCAAACAAACACACGGGGCAGAGGGACTCCAGTGGGTGAGCAGCGGTGAGTCGACAGGCGCACAGATGTGTATCTGCTACCTCTGCTCAGCACAGCTCAGCACGCGTTTCACTAATCATGTCACTTAAGCCAATTCATGTACAGCAAGTGCTTTGCAATCATGCAGCACCTTTTTGATCAAGGGGAAATGACATTATGGAAATGCTGATATGTTGTTGTTTATGAACCATTATATATACGTATATATATATATATATATATATATATATATATATATATATATACTGTATATATATATATATATAATCATGACACTATATATATATATATATATAACCACTATATATAAATATATATATATATATGCTATATAAACATATACTATATATATATAATGACACAGAGACAGTATATATATATATATATATATATATATATATTGTCTCTGTGTTTGTCTCAATGTTCCTATTATTGATTATATTTCTATTGTCTTAAAATGGAAATTTTTCAAAAATGGACTTGTGAATGGAAATGTTGGCAGGCAGATGTTTTATCCTTTGATAAAGTAATGGTTTCCCTTGTGACAAACACAGGATCAAAAGAAAAGGACTTGGCAAGGTACTTTAGCACTCAATAGGCAGTCATTCTCAGCATTCATAGTTCTCATTCACGATGGCTCTAGACACATTTCCTGTGTCGCAATGGACATAGCCTGGGAGCAATATTTCTGACATTTCAGGTGTACAGCCGTCCCTCTTGACAGGAGCCCTTTCCATCTCTTCACACCTTATTTTTGTGCAAGGCACACAAAAAATGAGAGAAAGAAAACAACTTGAGGCATTTGTCAACAAACCCGCCTGAGGCTGTGTGTGGTGTGCAGCGAGGATTCCCATGACGCGCACAGACACACAGAGCGCCATTGTGTTTGCCTCCTGTCATGTGGCGTAAGCAAACAGCGGCATCTTTCTCCCCTGCACACTAACTTTCACCTCCTGCCTCACCTGGGTGCGTACTGTCTGGATCCCCTGTTTGGCTTAGCCATGACGATTAGCCAGACAAAAAGCCATTAAATCAAAATCGAGCGTCTTATTGTTCGGTCGTGCCCGAATCACAGACGAAGCGAAGCCGTGCACTTCCTTTTCATGTTCTCCCCATGAACCCTACAAACAAACAGGTAGGCCTGCCAGAAAGGAAGCCAAGCCCAGCCCAGCCCCCATGTCTTAAGCCTCCTCACTCAGTGTCTGTATTGTGCGGCCACTTCTGTTTGACCGAGACCTTTTTGATGGCTTTTTGGGGACGACCTTCGGCCGCTGGGAATGAAACGGCTTCCGTCGCAAAACAGGGATGGGTCATATTCCGCTTGTGTCTGGCATACAGATAAAGGGAAAGGTGTGTGTGTGTGTGTGTGTGTGTGTGTGTGTGTGTGTGTGTGGGTTGGTGGGGTGGACAGAGGTTCCAGCATGTTATTAGTAAGAACGATCCCTTTAACTATTGGATGAGAAAAGCTTTCAAAGAGGCAATGCATTTTGGAAAAAGAAAACTCACAAGCAGATAAACAATATGATGTTTGACACAATTTTGAAAAAAAAAAGAACACAAGAACCTACTGCTAATGATCAACCTTCCAAGCATAACACGGGTTTCTTCCGTGCTGTCTGTCAGAAGAGGTAAGCATCACATTCTGTCTGACAGCTCCCTACCCACTCACACTCACCCTAATTCCTGTACGTCTTTTGCTGGGAAATTATTCAGACTGACTAACATTTTTTAAACAGAAGTGTTGCTGTACTCTGATTGACTCCAATTACGGCGAGCAACCAGTGTTTCATATGCAAAGGAGCAAGATTAAGATCCAGCATATTCTAATGGATGACAGAACAGCTTAATCTAGTCTTCTATTCATCCCCAATGTAAGCATGGCACTTCATAACGACACAGTCATCAGAGTTTCACGGAAGAAGCCAATTGACAGTGATCAGTTTGAGCAGTGAAACGTCTACATGTTTGTCTCATAATTAATCTCATAATTAAGAATACTTCCTTCAGTACTTTTTACAATTTTTGCTTTCTAATGAGTATATTTTTGATTTTATCTCACAAACTGCTTTTAAAAAACATTTTGGATTATCTCATTAATGCAAATGTATTTCAACATGGTTGTAGCCGATGTGCTGCTATTCTTGTGAGGCACAGAGTACATAACAGTGTGACAAAATAGAGAAGCACTTTGAGAGGTTATTGTGAGAAGCGTAGTCCTACATAATAAAACAAGGTTTCTCGGCAGTGAGCTGCAACTTTAAAAGTAAAAACCTTGGGATCCGGGGCTCAGCGGTTTCGCTTTGTTTAGAAATGTGTGTGTGTGTGTGTGTGTGTGTGTGTGCGTGTGTGTGTGCGTGCGTGTGTGTGTGTGTGTGTGCGTGTGTGCGTGTGTGTGTGTGTGCGTGTGTGTGTGTGCGCGTACGTTGGCCCGCCTGGATGATGGGGTCCTGTAAAATGCAAAGTGAAATGGCTGAAACTGTCATGCACATTTGGCTAATCCTTGTGGCTTCAGACTTGATCCCTTCTCCTTTGGGTTAAGATGGCCTTGTCTGGAATGTGTGTCATTTTAGTCAAAACATAACAGCACCTTCAGATGTGCACTTTTGCAGTGGGGGAGAGCAATGGGGGCAGTGTGCTTATTCACAACACCACAAAATAAGGGCTTAAGGGGACTGAACAGAACACCTATGGCAATTAAAGCACACCTGGAGAAGAAGGAGAAAGTGTGCTGGTCTAATTATTCCCCTCTCTCAGGTGAAGATGGAGTCTAATTTGACAGACTCTGAGAGGTCTGGTGGTGGTGGTGCTGCCTCCTCCTCAAGGGGAGCCCCGTCGGTTTCCTCTTTGGAGCTTTGTGTTGTGGTTCCGCGTTTCGCTATTTGCACGCTCAAATTCTTCAGGAGGGACTTAAGAGAGGACTTTGTCTTCGCATGTGATCTGAACCCAGCTATCACAGCCAACAGCTATCACAGCCAGATCAACACATACAGATTTGTTTGCTCGGCGCGAGAACAAACTCGCCACAGCACAGCCCATACAGAGAGAGAGAGAGAGAGAGAGGGAAAGAGAGAGAATGAGAGAGAGAGAGAGAGAGCGAAAGAGCACAAACATGAGTGAAAAACAAGCTGCGGCTTGCTGGAGGGTGAATGTTTGTGGAAGACTGGAGCATTAGGGGTTTATCTAAGGTGTGGTCCACCTAAGTATTGGTAATTATCCAGGATATGAGCGAGTGCTGGGGACTGGCAGCCCTGCACCAGCTTTCACTTTAACCCATGAATGCCAGACAAAGACCAGCACACAAACAACACTTCCTCCTCCACCACCACCACCCCCCAGTTCACCTTTGAACCACACTCACACTCATCACTCGCTCTCCCCTTGAAGAACAATGTCATCATCCCACAGATTGGAATACAAAACGACTAAATGTCCACTCTGCTGTGGCATGAATGCAGTGATCATACTAATTCAAAAGTAATGGGTTTAAAAATCCTTGCTCTCTGAAAATATCTCCCGACGCACATATGGGTATATGTTGGCCTTCTAAGAGCCAGGGGATGCTGTTTATGCCTGCCTATTCTGAGGCAGATGGATATTCCCATTCATATCTGAGGTACTTATGATCCTATAACATGCACCTTTTCATACAGCATACTCAGACGACTGGGCCATTAGACAACTGAGCCACATACAAACACAATAACAACTCCTGTCCTTCAACGCATCCTTTAACTTTGCACAGGATACACAGCAGGGTTGCATTAAATGTTTTCAAGTGAGGCATCATATGTGGACCGTGTTTTGTGTGTTTTGTGTCGCCCCAAGCCTATAAATGTTTGGAGGGGATTCTGCTTGAGGAGATTTTTGAATTCAATGGGAGATTGAGCATCACATCTCTTCGCCTGAGCTAAAGACACAACCTAGCCGCCACTCTCCCTTTCATTCTCTTTACATCTAAATTATGTGAAAATGATGGACAAATGACACTGGATGTTTTGCTTTATCTGGATTTTGTCTGGTGTATTTATCAGTTTGTCATCTTATTTCATCTTTCCCTCCCAAAACATCAAGCGTTTGAGTTGATATGAATGTTCATCTGAGTAAGTACCTGATTGCTCCTCAGAACAGACACACACAAAAAACCCCATCTCAAATGATCAACTATTAAACAAAGAGAGAGCCCTCTTGTGATAGAGCTGCATATAGACATGTCTAACAACAAAGCACGACCGCGATGAGAGAGGACTTCTATTAGCGTGACGTGGCTCTCGGAGCACGTTTCCTAAATATTCATGTGCTCCTTTCATCATCAAAGGGCCTAGGCCTTTCGCTGGCGCTGCGGATACTGCGGTCTCCACGGTATGTCTGTATGGTATTTTGAAGATGACGGCCCCAGCGACACCTTAACCTGCTCGGGCTCAGGAGCTGTGCAGGGGAGGGCCTGAACTCCAAACAAACAACAGAGAGGTGCTAATGACTGTGTTCTCAATGAAAAGTGGGCTGGCAAAGGAGGTGATCCCAGCGAGTGTCTCGGCGGCGTAATTAGATTATTTATGTCGTCCGCCTGAGCTAACCTGATTATTTCACGTGCGATGCGCCTCTTACCGGCTCGTCTGTCACGGCCTCGTCAGCTAGTTAACTTCGCGTTAATAAGCTTGGGAGAGGTGGCTGGGCTGGGTAGGGTGTGTGTGTGTGTGTGTGTGTATGTGTGTGTGGGGGGTGGTGGTTTGAGGTGGAGTGTTGGTGTTATTACAGCTCAAGCAGAAAGGGGAATTAAGGGAAACTGAGCTGTTTGTCCATCAGCATAAGACCTGGCGGGCGCGCTTGATCATCGCAGGCGAACAAGTCCCATGCCTGTCAGGGAGATGGAGCGGTGCGCGTAAACACACAAACCCCTTCATCAAGCCGTCGCTAATCCCACAACTTCTACATGTGTCTGTGTTTGTGTGTGTATGGGGGCAACAGGGCGATCGTCACCCGGCGTTTGGAGCCCCCTACCCTAACCCATCCACCCCAGCCCTCATCTGCATGAGTCAGACACACCTCACAACCTCATCACAGGAAGGATGTGACACTGGGGAGGGGCTGCGCTGAGCAGGGGGATGAGCATGTGTCAAAGCAGACATCTTTTACAGTAACTGCATCGCAGGGCACTGTTCAAAACCGACAGATGGTTCTGGCAGACAGGCCGTGTCACAGCAGACACTGCGCAGCCGTCCTCTCTCCGCCGCTCTCGCGTCTCATGTCTGGCTGGATGGTTGCGGCGTGCCGTCAGAGGACAAGAGCTGCGGGGGAAATTAATCGAGCATTGCAAACATGCCCCCTGGTAAACATGTGTGACGATGAGAGTGTGGAGCTGGAGCAGAGGAGGCGTGAGGAGGCGGTGCCACCACACCACACCACACCACACCACCCCCTCCTCCCCCCCCCCGGGCCCGGAGGGATCGCGCCGTTTCTCCTTCAGCCCTGTGTGAGAGGGCAAGCTCAACACACCAGGGGGACCAGGGTTTACATTATAGCTGCCTTACAGCAGCGGAGAGAAGCCTGCCATTATCAGCCATGTCTCACTCTCTCTCTCTCTGTGTTGTGTGTGTGTATGTGTGTGTGTGTGTGTGTGTATGTTGTGTGTGTGTGTGTGTGTGTGTGTGTGTGTTGTGTGTGTTTTGGTAGCAGCCACACCTCAGAGGACAATGAGAAGCAGTGCAGTCCAAGACAGGAACCAATGAAATACAGAAGTCAGAAGAACTAAAGGACACACCAGAGAGGGGCTTTCATTTACATTACATTTAGCAGACGCTTTTATCCAAAGCGACTTACATATGTGCGACTTACAATGTATACACATTTCCACTGATGGCACACTGCACATCAGGAGCAATTAGGGGTTCAGTGCCTTGCTCAAGGACACTTGGACAGGGAATCGAACTAGCAACCTTCTGATTACTAAACGACTTCTTTACCTCCTGCACCACTGTCGCCGCTTTCAAGGATACTCATTTGTGTTGCACTCTATTTATCCATATTTTACAGTGACAGTCTCACAATGAAGTCATTTCATTGCAGTAACCTTATTTGATATATTGCAATTAAGATCTCATCAGTAGCATGCATGCTGAACACAAGAAGCTCTTGAAGACCCAACTCTTCAGAGAGCACCTCCCTTCCTAACTTGCACTTCTACTAGTACTTAACTTGCACTTACAGCAGTTACATTCCTGCTCTTTTTTTCTATTTCTTATATAATAGTATTATTTATTGTTACACTAGGACTCTATTGCTCGTAGCTTGACTGTTCTCTCCCTTGTACGTCTGCTAAATGACTAAATGTAATGCAAAAGGCTACATATTTTTCCCGCTCGTGCATTAAATCATTACTGACCCTGAAACTTCCCCCCTGGCTCACTGAAAGCATCCTCCGTCGGCAGCGAGTGAAACCCTGGCATTTTGTTTCCTTCTGCAGCCTGTAATTTTGTTGTGATATTCACCTGCTGTCAAAATTCCACCACCGCATCAACCGCGGCAAACAGCCCTGCGTGGCTCGGCTCGCTAAGTGCAAACGTCGCTGCGGCCGCATGTAAATACACTACGGCACGGAACCGGGTGGGAGGGGGGGGGGGGAGCCGTAAGGAGAGGAGGGTGTAGACAGAGGTGCAATTTGCCTGAGCGTGGCCACAAGTGCCTCTCTACTGAATAATACAACCCCCCCCCCCCCCCCGAATGCTCCTCGCCTCTCCCTGATCCACCAAGTGGCCATTTGGCTCCTGTTTGCTTGTTATGACAGGGAAATACTTTGAGATTGTGTGTGTGTGTTTGTGTGTGTCTGAGGGGGGGGGGGGGGGGGTGTTGGGGCGTGTTGGGGGGTTGTGGTTGTATCAAGACCAAACAACAACAAGATGTGAGGGATTGGTGGAGAAAATAGATGGAGAGAGAGAAAGAGAGAGAGAGAGAGAGAGAGAGAGAGAGAGAGATGGAGGGGCCTGTTCTTCTCCTTCCTCTCGCTCTCTGGTGCTTGTGCCGGCTCCTCAGCCTCCGCCTGCTCCGTGTGGTTTAGTGTAAGAGTATTTGCGCTGTCTCCGGGGACTGGCTAAGTCTGAGAGGATTAAGTGGATGGCATATCTGTACAGAATTCAGATCAAAAGGCTAAGTTGGGGCAACTGGAAGGTTGCAGCCCTGTAGACCAAAGGGATTTCAAAGCCTCGCCGTTTAACAGAAACTCCTTTTTTATCAGCAGCCACCCATCGTGTCGAGGTTTGGACCGTGAAAGTGGTCGTATAGATAGGGCTTTGTTTTAAGCTTTATGGAGATGTGCACATGGGAAGGGTCCGATGACACCAGCGCCCTTTAAGTGGTCATTATATTACTTTGGCGATAGATCAGTGAACCAGCCCGTGACACTGACAGCCTTGTCTAGCCCCTTGGGCTAACTTATATTTGAACTCTTCAAAGACACTTTTCTTTTAAAGCAAGATTTTATTTGTAGTGTACAGTGTATGGTCTGTGCTGTAGAGGACTGAGAATGATATCATGTTTGATTATTGCCTATTTAAGGTAGGCAGGTTCTTTGTTTTTTCTTCCTTTTTTTCATAACCTACTGAAACAAACCAATTCATTTTTTATCAATTAGCAGAATTGAAAGAAATGCTGATGTTCCAGTGTTTGGAGAGTGAGTCTTCACCTTGTTAAAAATGATTAATGGAACTGCCCGACTAAGACACAGTGCCCTCCGGACAATGTTGTTTCTATACGGCTGACCTGCAGGTCACCTGGGGGGCCTACCCATAATCCCCTTGTTAATGCCAAAGACAGGAAGTGAAAGTTCTTTTTTTTTTTTGTGGTCAAAGCTTTTTTGACTGGGCTTCCTCTGTTTGCATGACTTGCAGAGGAAGCAGTTTAAACTGCTCCAAGACACAATGGGAAGAGAGAGGCTGTTCAGCCTGACTGCCCCTGAGCTGGAGCGAGAGTGAGGGCCAGAGGCGAGCCCAGCCACCTCCCCAAACCTGCCAGTCCTGCCATCACAGGGCTGCCCCACACCGGAACGTGACAGGCCAAAAAAAAAAAACACCAGCTGGCAGACTGTCTGCATTTTTTTTGTGGCTAAATTATTCTTCTGTGGTTGCTCAAAATAAGCTACACATACCACAGGATAGCAGCCACTTCAGGAAACAAAGCATCCCGTTCAATTAGGTAGCTACTGTAATATCCAGGAAGTGGGTAAGTGTGTGTCACCATAAAACAATGCCATTTGTGCACTAACTTCAATCTCAATTAGAAATGACAAACATTTGTTTGTGGCAAATTTCACTTATTAATATACATCTTCCACCTGACTGGATTTGTTGAAGAGGAGTGTGTGTTTGTGGTTGTTTGAAAGTGTTTGGATAGGAAAGGAGATGGTGGAGTTTGTGTGTGTTTGGGGGGGGGGGGGGGGGGCTGAGTGCAAAACACACCAGGATCCAGTTGGCCTTGGACGTGTTTCAGCGCAGGATTAAAATGTTTATCAATTATCGCTCCCATCAGGGTGAGCTCTCCACTCCTCGCTGCTAATTGAATCATTAAATAATTTTGCCTCCTCAGGAGACACAGGCGGCGCTTGCAAAACACTGTCATCCCAGAGCCCTTCTGCAAGCCAGACGCGCACTCCCAGATATGTTTATTAATTTTCCCAACAACCCCCCAACACACACACACACACACACATCCCCCCCACAACGTTTGGAGGCAACACAGAAAGCTGTCATCCCCATCGCTCTGTGCCTCATGCGCCTATCTCGGCTGGAGATCTCTCCATTAGAAACAGCAGAGAGAGGAGTCGACGCTGCACTAGAGAGAGAGAGAGGCGTTTGAGCTCCCTGTGGAGCAAATGCGTTGCAAGCCCAGCAAGTGTGTGTGGTTGTGGGGGGGGTGGGGGGTGGCGGTGGTGGGGTGGGGGGTGGGGGTGGTGGATTGTTGGGGTGGCGGTGGTGGGAAGTTGGATGAAGAGAGACATAACAAAACAAATGTTGTTTTATTGAATTGTCATAGCTGGAACAATGTTTTTGACTGCACTGGAGGGGGGCCACAGAGGTGTGAGAAGAGGCCCCATGCCACCCCCTTGTTTGCTTGCAGTTTATCTCGGTGTGTTTAGAGTTTGCGCTCGGCCTTAAAATGCTCTGTTGCTCACAACACCATGGTGTCCTGGCACTCTCACTGACTTGGCATGTAACGAGAAAAAACATCTTGCACAAAACAGGCTGTCATAAAAGGCCACCACTGTCATATAAACAGACACACACACACACACACACACACACACACACACACACACACACACACACACTCTCTCACTCTCAGCAAACAACACAAGCACCTTTTGTGCTTACGGTTATTTCCTCTGAATGCTGACATCACACAATAAAAGACACTGGGGTGAAGCAAACCACAGCATCTCTTGTAAATAAAAAAAAAAAAATAATCTGGTCCTGTTTCCTGTTTGTCCATGAAAAGGCTACTCTCTGTGTTTAAAATGCAAATCCCTGCGATGCAAACCCACGGAGCTCTACCTCCACATTCTATAGGCAATAATTGTATAATTTGGCTTTGATTTCCAGAGAATCTCTAGCGGAGGTTCAGTCTGGCGTGCAGCAGGAAGAGAAGCACCGGGGCTTAATGAAGGGCTTTTCACCACGTCTGTGCCGCGCCTCAATTAATCTCTCTCTCTCTCTCTCTCAATCAGCTGTGACAGTCCCCCGCACCACCACCGACGACGACGAGGAAGACGATGATGGCGACGAAGATGATGCAGTTAGATAAGTGTTTGGCAGAGGAAGGAATGCCTTTTTTTCCTCCAGCAATCAGGCTCGGCACTGGAGTGTGGTGGGCCTGTCAGCACAGCGCCATTTGAGGGCGAGGATTGCTGTGGCCACTCATCCAGTCCAGCTGCTCCTCGAGCCAGTCAAGCACAGCGGGCCGGAGGCCTCGCTCTCTCCACTGACCCCCCCCCCCGCCCCCAGGCCTCCCATTACTGATTTAGAAAGGGCCACCCCGTTACACGACGCACTGCAAACAGAGGAACACGTCTCTCTAGTCAAATGTGTTGTTGTGTGTGTGTGTTCATGGCCAAGGTGACTTTGGAAAAGAGTAAAGGTTGAATATCTTAGGTCAGCACTGGAGTCCATCATTTGAGAAACAGCATCATAACGGCGGAAGTGCATAAAGATTTCACGCCATCTTTTATAGAATTCCATCTTCTTAATACAATAGCGGATTGGGATACTGGTCGTGTCACGAGAGTAAAAACACAAAGAGGCAGGAGAAAAGCAACGGGGATCTGAAACCAGCTGAACTCAAGTCATCCTTTCACATTACATCTGTCCAGTGTCTGGTCCAGCGTAGCGCAGAGCATGTTGTCCAGTGTCTTTTCCACACGGTGTTGTCTCTTAGAATCAAAAGCCAGAAATATGGAGAATACCTGACTTCACAAACCTCCCATCGCGAGGCTGTGAAATTTGCGGGGGGGGGTCTCGTCTTGGCTCCAATTCGTCACTGCCTGATCACCCCGCGTTCTAGGGATGTCCTGTAGTTATGTTATTCAATTATTTTTCTCCTTTAATGTGCTTCCAGTACAACAATATTTAGTCAACCAATGTAATTGCTCCTCATAAAATACCTGGTTGCGCTGTATTGAGAATCAAAGGGGTGATATGCTCTCCTGAGGCAGGTGGAAGATTTGCATTTCTTCTCCCTCTTAAGGCTACATCTGTAATTTGACACACAACAGTTAAGGCCTGCTGAATCTAGGATTTTTAACCCAGTCAGGGGGGGGTGTGTGGAAACCCGAAGATGGAAGTATAATGTATAATTGAGAGATTGAAACCATTTCCACAACACACTTCACTTCACTGTAAAAATGTTAATCTCAAAATGTCTGGCATGCTACCGCTATCTAATTTCATGAAACAATAAATAGATGACATAAGTGAAATCAAAACAATTTCTTCGGCACTCTATATACAGGGATAAGCTATGCATACAGATTCTCAAGAAAAAAAACACATTCTGCATTCAAAGCTGCAATGCACACACAGCATTCGGCTGGTCCTGTACCAGGGTGTGAGAAATAGCTCAATAATTGAGTGTAAGGGGGTAAAAATAGCACATGGGCTATGTGCCGGTTAAATTGGGACTGTGCGCAGCTCCTGAATACACAGATTAAAACAATTATGAGGAAATTGCTTCAGTATATTCATGAAGGAGGTTTAACAGCTGCCATTGCACACAGTGGCAATGTAAAAAAAAAAAGCTCTCAAAGGAAGAGTGCCTAATCTAGACACCTATTCTTTTCAGCTTGGATGTAGTGATATTTCCAGGCAATTATTAGACGTATTCATTCATAAACAAATACAAGGGGCACTTTGGAAAGATGTAGCAGCATTATGACATTAGCTTAAAAATATGCACACGTCACACATTTACACAATCAATCTCTCTCTCTCTCTCTCTTTCCCTCTCTCTCTCTCTCTCCCTCACACACACACGCACACACACACACACACACACACAATCACACAAATACTCAACACAAAGAAATTACATTTTGCACACATTTTGAAAGTCAAACACCATTTTGACACGCTTGTGACAACCCGCGTCTCCCCACTGCAGTAATTCATCTGGCACGGCATGCCTGCGCCGCTTTCATCGCGGGAGACAAGCACTAATTTAAGCGCGAGAGAGAAGAAGAGAGAGAAAGAAAAAAGCAAGAGAGAGAGAGAGAGAGAGAGAGAGAGAGAGGGTGTTTTTTTAAGAAGGCACCTCGGCCACGGGGACCGTTTGGCGAAGAAAGGAGGATCGCTGTCTGTCGGGGAGCTCAGGTAGTCTCTGCTGGTCTGGAGCTGGCAGTGCGGTGCCAAGAAACCTAATCCTATTAATAAAAGAAAAATCAAAGCAAACACGACAGTGCTAACCTCTGTGCACTCCCCTGCCTCCGACCCTGCCCACAGAGGAGTCTGAAGAGCCAGCCATGGGCAGGCTGCGGGAGCGGGGCCTTCTCCAAAGTTTGCGTGTGGCGGGGGTGGGGGGCTGGGGGAGTGTTGTGTGGACTGGCCGCCGTGCAGGTGGGAAGCACAGATGCGGCACACACACACACACACACACACACACACACACACACACTTTTTTTTTTGCACACAGTGACTCATACCTAAGCACACATACACACAAACACATCCGTGCAGACAGACTCACCAACACACACATTTGTAGAAACAGTACATTTACCAAAATCACACCCCGGATCGGATACGTACATATACAACAAACATTCACTCCCTCTCCCCACAGCACACACACACACACACATACAGAGTCCCATAATCATACACACACACTTACACCCAAATATTTACACACGGGTGGACACACAAATGTGGGAAACTCCATATCGGTTATATATCCATGGTTTCCCTTACTCTTTTTAAACATGGCTCCTGATTGGATGAATGTTATCACAGCCTCCCCTCTGCATTTAAGACACACAATTAGGTAATGGTTGGTAGGGCTCGACATCAATGACAAGCCTGTCTGAGGAAGAACAAGCAGAAGTGGTGAACATTTTGGAGAGATAAGACATTGGCCCACTGGATAACGTTGGCTGCTATCTGCTGCCATTTTGTGCAATACTTTTCTCCAGATATAGCTTATCGTTTAGTCTTTTCACTGTATTTGCAAAGCCCCACGGAAGGGAAAAAATAGAGGAATTGTCTTCAGAGAGTTTCACCTCTTGGGTAGGAAAGATGACATTCACTGACTGAGGTGCTACTGGAAGGTCACGGAGGCAGAGCTGTGTTTAAATAGGCCCACCGCCTAGGGGGAAAGGCTTTCCTTTTGCTAAATGGAATTCCTAGTGTTCTGTGTCAAGTGGTACGACAACAGTCAGAAGTTGAATGAATCTCTTGTAAAGTCTGACAAGTATTAAGTGTCCCTTGCTGTTTATTTTACCTAAATAATTACAGTTGTCATTTCTTGGTGCAATTTTATAGACACAAAATGACTATGAAAAAGATTAGGCGCCTCTAAGAAATAAAACATCGTCCAAGTTTGATTCCATCCGAGTTGCAGATGATGTCATTTCCAAAATAAGTGACAATGCATGTTTCATAAAATTGGATCCCTGGTAATGACATCTCAACTGCCCGGTCCAAACAAAGCAAACACAAGCAGAGCACTCTCAGTCCAATTCTACTGAAAGGAAACGTCTTTATTCTCTCGTGTTTTGGGAAAAAAAGGCCCCACAACCTTTAGATGAGGGGGCAAAAGACAAACGAAATGAGTGAGTTGTTTAGCGAGGATTAGCAGTTGTTCTACCCACGCTGAATGACAATATGGCCTACAGGCACCATGGTTTCAACTCTTGCCCTTGTAGAGTCTCTCGCTCTTTTGATGACTCACCACAAACATTTGGTTTGATTTTGTCCTGTCCCGTCCCCCCCCCCCCCCCCCGTCCCTCCCCCACACCACCCCCACCTTCACTGGCAACATTAAAAAGAGGCAAAGCCAAAGGGGAAGCCAGGCTTAAATCTGCCCTGTCTCGGGGGTCTTGAGCTGTTGTTTTCACTGAGGGGGGACACCTGCTAGAGAACACACTCGGTTGGACCCAAATGAAAGGCATGGAAAGCGTTCCGTGGACGGCCATGAAAATCGCCTTTTGTCTTATCTAATGAATATATCCTTATGTTTAGGGGGGACAGTGGAAGGTGCCCGAGGGGGGTGGAATTTGAACTGGGGAGTGGGAAGCAGGAGGGGTGGGTGGGGGGTGGGGGGGGTTTGAACTGCCCTGCATATGAATGGGGAGTGGAAGGAGGGAAGTGTGCCTTTGAAAATGAGTCTGCATATGGGGGATCCTCCCTGTGCAGTGAAGGAAGTGGTAATTAATGTATAGTGAGTGAGTCTGAAAGCAGCCCTGAATGGGAGGGAACCCCCAGACAATAGAGGAGTTTTTAAAAGCCCAGGGAGGGAGACGGAGAAAGAGAGGGAGCAGGAGAATGTGAGTGTGTGTGTGAGAGAAAGAAAGAAAGAAAGAAAGTGAAAGAGAGAAAAGGAGTGAGCTGACTGAGAGGAGAAAGGAAGAGTGAGAGAGGACAGGCTCTGGAGTGTGCAAGAGAGTGAGAGGACAAGAAGACTTTGCCATGTGTCCACGTGTATCTGAGTGAAAGGCAGTATAGGAGTATGGGAGCCAGGAAAAGAAAGGTTAGAAACAGAGAGAGTGTGTGTGTATGTGGGTGTGTTTGTGTGTGTGGTGTGTGTGTATGTGGGTGTGTTTGTGTGTGTGGTGCGTGTGTATGTGTGTGTGTGTGTGTGTGTATGTGTGTGTGTGTGTGTGTGTGTGTGTGTGTGTGTATGTGTGTGTGTGTGTGTGTGTGTTGTGTGTGTGCGTGTGTGTGTGTGTGTGTGTGTGTGTGTGTGTGTGTGTGTGTGTGTGGGTGTGTTTGTGTGTGTGGTGCGTGTGTGTGTTGTGTGTGTGCGTGTGTGTGTGTGTGTATGTGTGTGTGTGTGTGTGTGTGTTGCGTGTGTGTGTGTGTGTGTGTGTGTGTGTGTGTGTGTGTATGTGTGTTGTGTGTAAGGGTGTGTGTGTGGTGCGTGCGTGTGTGTTTGTGTGTGTGTGCGTGTGTGTGTATGTGTGTGTGTGTGTGTGTATGTGTGTGTGTGTGTGTGTGTGTGTGTGTGTGTGTTGCGTGCGTGTGTGTGTGTGTGTGGTGCGTGCGTGTGTGTGTGTATAGGACATGTGGGGTGAAGAGAACGAGTGCAAAAGAACTGTGCAGCGCCTGTGAAGCCACCACTCCAGTCCGAGTCCTCTTTGACCTCTCCTTTATGACGGGCGCTAAAGTTTGTTTTGTGTCAGTCACCGGCACACAATGGAGTTCATTTGCAGTGATTTCAGCCCCGCGTGGCCCATTCACAGGGAGACCAGTCCAGGGCCCCGGCGTACACATGTTTAAGCAGACATACCATTACGGCTCAGGTATCTGCGGGAGAAGCCCGGTCTTCAACCACAGAAGGGAACCTGACTCTGTAAAGTCTCCACTTGCAGCCGGTCCGTCCACACACACACAGACGTGGAGTGTAATCGAACACCGTACACAGTTAAGGTTGTGGAGAGGGATGAAAGGCACCCACAAACATATGGGTGACAATAGCAAAGCTTCCAAAGGGCCATAGTACATTACAGTAGTTAAAGTGGAAGACACTGAATTGGTAGTGCGACGGTGTTAGCTTGAGTTGTTTTATCTTCCTCTTTATTTCCAACTGTTTATCCATGCTGCTTCCGCTAGCAGCGTTTTTGAAGTAACTACATCGCTCTAACTCTGACATGTCTGTCCGGATGCCGTGCCGTACTCATGGAAAACTATTTAGAAATCCCTCCAGTCCCTTTTTTCACATTGAAATGAATTGGGGAAACACTTCGGAGAACCTCATAAACCTTCAGGTGTCCAGCAGCCACAATTCAACAACATCTAGTAAGGTTGGGAACTCTCCATGCCAGCGTTACACAGCCACGCTAATGCTTACAGCTTACATTGCATTTAACATTTTAACTAACTCATCTTACTGTTACTAAAAAGGGAAATACATAATAAAAAAATACTTCTTTGAAATTACACAATAAAATATGTATAAACTATGTTTAATTTCAACACCTTCTAAAATGTAATAGTTCCGTATAATTGTTAAAACAGATATTGACTGACACCAATGTTCGGACCCTTTGAGCTGCTCCATGCGCCGTTGGACACATACTGGACATTTTTATTTTTTATTTAAGTCAACTGTCTTTCTATACAGCTGACATAGCTCTCTGTTTTGTGTGTGCAAATATGTCCTTTGAAGTAATTATTATTGATGTTAACTATAGGTTCACAGTGATTTTTTACCTTTGCTGAATGGATCTTATGTGTATCTTATGCCCCAATTTAAACACAAGGCTCATTCAAGTACGGCACAAAGTGAACACGAGGCCCAGCGTCTGTCCAGCGCCTTGACCAACAGGGGGTAGTCAACCAATCAAACCAGTGGACTGTCAAACCAAATATTG